>NC_083411.1:48957627-49045899 GCF_020745735.1 Hemiscyllium ocellatum | reverse complement strand
GTGCTACCAATACTATTGCAATGGTCAGTAAAGCACAGAAACCCAACAAAAGCTCCAATAGCTCAGTTTTTTGTTGCACTTCTCCAAAGTCCATGCTCTATTTTTTGATATCTGTAGCATCAAGGGACATGGCTATGTGCAGGAAATCTGTTTCCAAAGCCAAGTCAGGCCCTTACATTAAACAACAAGCGACCAACATGACAGTATAGAGTAATAACAAATCATCAGAAACAAGGAAACTGTTACCAAGGGCACCAAGGCAACCACATTGATGAGGTTCAAGTCAACCAAAGAAAGGCAAATTTTAGAAAATGAGCAGGCTTTACATGATGTTAATCTCACACTCTGTTGTTGGGAGTAGAAAGCAATCAGGAGCTCTTTAATATCATGTGTCCTGAGAAAGGCAGTGTGATACAAGATAAAAGCTAAATCAACACCGAGTTAGTGTTACCATGTTAACCACTATATGGCCTCAATGACATGCACCTGAGCAGTAATGTTCCATGGTACAGCTATGAGAAACCATCTCTCAGTGGAGACAGCAGATCAACATTGTATGTATTGTCAATTGAGTGTCAATGCGCAAACTCTCACTGGCTTCCCGAAATATTTAGTCTAACAGATACATGGTTACCAGTATGTACAGATCTAAGTGCAGTCTCAAATCAGGACATTCAAACACACACACACCAATGTAGACAAGTCACATTGGTGCAATTCGAATGAATAGTCAAGAATTGGTAAAGTATAACTTTGAAGTAGTAATTAAGCAGGTAGCCAAGATGATGGCATATGATTTACAGAACAGTTATTCCAAAATACAAAGATATTCATCTTGATCTGCACCATGATCACCTAAACTATGAAATTAAATGTGCTCTCAAGGCTGACATGTTATACTTTAGACAATGTGAATTGTTTTCATTGGGCGCAGTTTCAAATCATGCCCATGTTACCACAGGAACGAGATTGAGTATTGAAAGTTTCAAAATGATTGGCATAACAATCCAGGGATGAATCGGGATATTCAATGACTCACGAATGCAATATATAAACAGAGGGAGACTCTATATCCATATGATATTTCATCCAATTCTTCAGCAAAGTAGCAACAGAGCTGTTTCATATTGTATGGGGAGATTACTTCCTTGTGACAGATTATTGTCTGAATTCACCATTGTTTTGGTGAATTAGCAGCAAAATGAGTACAAGTGTCACTGACACAATGGTGGTATTTTTTAGGTTTATTGGTGTCCCAAGTAAGAATCTCCAAAATTGCTCACTGGGCAGAGAGTGAGAGTTAGAATTGTACAAATCTTTGGATACCAGCAAAGGTTTCTAAAATATGCACCAGCCCAGGTCACAGAAATGTATTGCACTCATGATATTACATGATAAAGGAACAGAAGCCAGCTCTGAACAATTTATGACAGACCAATCATGCATGAAGAGATTGAGTGTTGAACCCTCTGATGATGTTGTGTGGTAGGGTTGATTAATAGCAATCAGCAGCAAATAACCAAGTTGTCAAACAAGTGCAACAGAGATCAATGAGTACCTTTCAGGTGGACATACATCCACCAAGTCAAGGAAAAATTGTCAAACTTTCAAAACATTACATTGAATTTTGAAACATTAATCTTTAAACTCTGTCTTACCTGTGTGCATAATTGTCAAATTAATTCCATGTGCCTCTGCAACAACCATGTCTATCTGTTTTGGAAAAGTTATCCTTATTCTGTTGTAAAATATCAGCCAGATGCTATTTTGCCTCAGGAGGGTCCCACTTGTTTGCAATAGTTAATTGTAACAAATGTTTAACAGTCTCTTCAACCCCATGATATTCACACTCAGTTTCTTATGTTATTGGGGATCACATAAGCATTGTCACATCTGGTAAAACATCCTGCTGAAGATTAAACTCACACCAGCAGTTGCTGTTCTACTTTGGATTAAATTAAAGCTAAATCACAAGATATGGGTTAGCAATGCAGCTAGTTATGAGCTGCAGTTGAGAACTCTGAGCTGAACCTGTGCCCTCAGTTTAAGTTGGAAAACACAAACCAAGGATCCTGTCACTGATTCCCAATCCTTGGTAAAAAAAAAAAAAAAATACCAAAGTGCACATACTACACATGGGGGTCAAGTCTGGACCCCAGCGAGTTAATAGTTGATGAGTTCAATGTTTCAGTGGTTAGTTTTTAGGTTGAAGATGCTCACTTGGACATCAGGTGCGGGATTAAACCCTCAAATGAAATAGACATTGAGGAAACGAGGGAGGAGCTAAAACCAACTCTGGTTACTTATCATGG
Source organism: Hemiscyllium ocellatum (assembly GCF_020745735.1). Taxonomy (NCBI): domain Eukaryota; kingdom Metazoa; phylum Chordata; class Chondrichthyes; order Orectolobiformes; family Hemiscylliidae; genus Hemiscyllium; species Hemiscyllium ocellatum. The sequence continues at coordinate 49,043,587 of NC_083411.1, read as the reverse complement.
TGCCAAGTTATATAGTCATAGAGTCATAGAGATGTACAGCATTCAAACAGACCCTTTGGTCCAACCCTTCCATGCCGACCAGATATCCCAACCCAATCTAGCCCCACCTGGCCCATATCCCTCCCAAACTCTTCTTTCATATACCCATCCAAATGCCTTTAAAATGTTGCAATTGTACCAGCCTCCACTACTTCCTCTGGCAGCTCATTTCATACATGTACCACCCTCTGTAAGAAAAAGTTGCCTATTAGGTCTCTTTTATATCTCTTTCCCCGTTCACTCTAAACCTATGCCCTCTAGTTCTGGACTCCCACCACCCCAGGGAAAAGACTTTGTCTATTTATCCTATCCATACCTCACATAATTTGTAAACCTCTATAAGGTCACCCCTCAGCCTCCGACGCTCCAGGGAAAAACAGCCCCAGTCTGTACAGCCTCTCCCTATAAGCTCAAATCCTCCAACCCTGGCAACATCCTTGTAAACCTCTTCTGAACCCTTTCAAGTTTCACAATATCTTTCCAATAGGAAGGAGACCAGAATTGCACACAATATTCCAATAGTGGCCTAACAAATGTCCTGTACAGCCACAACAGGACCTCCCGCCTGTACTCAATACTCTGACTGATAAAGGAAAGCATACCAAAAGCCTTCTTCACTATCCTATCTACCTGCGACTCCACTTTCAAGGAGCTATGAACCTGCACTCTTTGTTCAGGTCTCTTTGTTCAGCAACAGACCTCAAGACCTTACCACTAAATGTATAAGTCCTGCTAAGATTGTTCTTCAATGAGCTTTTTTCTTATTCGTTCAAGGAACTTGTTTTCTCTGACTGGGCCAGCATTTATTGCCTATCGCTAGTTACTCATGAGAAGTAGTGATGAGCTGCCTTCTAGAACCTCTGCAGTCTATGCGCTGTAGGTTTCCCTACAATGTCCTTTGAAAGGAATTCCAGGATTTTGACCAAGTGACTGTGAAGGATCAATGGTATATTTCCAAGTCGGCTGGTGATCGTTTTAGAGGGATTTTTTGCAGGTAGTGGTATTCCTCCTGTTTTTCTGCCCTTGTCTTTTTAGATGGAAGTGGTCCTGGGTTTGGAAGGTGCTTTCAAAGGAGCCTTGGTAAATTTCTGCAGTGCATCTTGTAGGTAGCACAAACTGTTGCAATTGTGTATCGGTGTGAAGGAATGGATGCTTGTAAATGTTTTGCCAATCAAGTAAGCAGCTTTGTCCTGGAGGGTGTCAAACTTCTGGCGTGCTCTTGGAGCAGGCAAGTGAGGAATATTTCAATTAAACTCCTGACTTATGCCTTGTAGATGATAACAGCTTGGGGAGACAGGAGGTGAGTTACTCCTGCAGTATTCCTAGCCTCTGACCAGCTCTTGTCACCATTGTGTTTGTATAGTAAGTCCAGTTGAGTTTCTGGTTAATGGTGACAACAAGGATATTGATTGCGGGGGTATTCATTGATGGTAACACCATTGAATATCATGGAGCAGTGGTTAGATTGTCTCTTGTTGGAAATGGTCATTGCCTGGCATTTGGGTGGTAGGAGTGTTACTTGCCACTTGTCAGCCCAAGCCTGGATATTGTTCAGGACTTCTTCAGTATCTGAGGAGTTGCGAATATTGCTGAACATTGTGCAATCATTGTGAAACATCCCTACTTCTGACCTTATGGTGGAGGGAAGATCATTGATGAAACAGTTAGAGATGGTTGGACCTCAGACACTAACCTAGAACATAGAACAATACAGCGCAGTACAGGCCCTTGGCCCTCAATGTTGCGCCGATCCAAGCCCACCCTAACCTACACTAGCCCACTATCCTCCATATGTCTATCCAATGCCCGTTTAAATGCCCATAAAGAGGGAGAGTCCACCACTGCTACTGCAGGGCTCCATGAACTCATGACTCGCTGAGTAAAGAATCTACCCTAACATCTGTCCTATACCTACCACCCTTAATTTAAAGCTATGCCACCTCGTAATAGCTGACTCAATACTTGGAAAAAGTTCTCATGGTCAACCCTATCTAAACCCCAAATCATCTTGTACACCTCTATCAAGTCACTCCCAAACCTTCTCTTCTCCAATGAAAACAGCCCAAGTGCCTCAGCCTTTCCTCATATGATCTTCCTACCATATCAGGCAACATCCTGGTAAACCTCCTCTGCACCCGTTCCAGTGCCTCCACATCTTCCTATAGTATGGCGACCAAAATTGCACACAATACTCCAGATGCAGCCGCACCAGAGTCTTATACAACTGCAACATGAGCTCAGGAATCCGGAACTCAATTCCTCTACCAATAAAAGCCAGTACGCCATATGCCTTTTTTCACAGCACTATTTACCTGGGTGGCAACTTTCAGAGATCTGTGTACATGGACACCAAGATCCCTCTGCTCATCCACACTACCAAATATCCGACTATTAGCCCAGTACTCCATCTTCTTATTACTCTTAACAAAGTGAATCACTTCACACTTACTTACATTGAACTCCATTTGCCACCTTTCTGTCCAGCTCTGCAGCTTATCTATATCCCGCTGTAATCTGCCACATCCTTCCTCACTGTCAACAACTCCACCGACTTTTGTATCATCCGCAAACTTGCTCACCCAGCCTTCTAGCCCCTCCTCCAGGTCATTTATAAAAATGACAAACAGCAATGGTCCCAAAACAGATCCTTGCGGAACACTGCTAGTAACTGCACTCCAAGATGAACCTTTACCCTCTGTCTTCTTCCAGCCAGCCAATTCCTAATCCAAACCTCCAACTCACCCTCAATGCCATACCTCCGTATTTTTTGCAGTAGCCTACCATGGGGAACCTTAAGAAATGCCTTACTAAAATCCATATACACCACATCTACCGCTTTACCCTCATCCACCTCCTTAGTCACCTTCTCAAAGAATTCAATAAGGTTTGTGAGGCACGACCTACCCTTCACAAAACCATGTTGACTATCCTTGATCACATTATTCCTATCCAGATGTTCATAAATCCTATCCCTTACAATTCTCTCTAAGACTTTGCCTGATGAACTCTTGCAGAGATGTCCTAGAGCTGAGATGACTGGCCTCCGGCATCCATATCCATCTTTCAGTGTTCCAGGTATGACTCGAACAAGTGAAGAGTTTGTCCCTTGACACTAATTGATTTCAGTTTGCTCAGGCTTCTTGATGCCACACACGGGCAAATGCGGCCTTGATGTCAAGGACTGTCACTTCCACCATACCTCTGGAATCCAGCTGTTTTGTTTAAACCAAGGCCAGGCACTGAGTGACCCTGGAGGAACACAAGCTGGGTGTCACTGAGCAGGTTGTTTCCGATGATTGAGAGAGTGGACTGTTAGGGCAGTAATTGGCTTTTGTGTCCAGAACATATCTGGTCAATGTTTCATGTTGTCAGGTATATGCCAGTGTTCTTACTGTACTGTAAGAGCTTGGCGATGAATTCTGGAGCACAACTCTTCAGTACTGTTGCTGTACCGCTGTCAGGGCCCAAATCCCTTGCACTATGCAGTGACTCTAACTGTTTCTTGACACCAAGTGGAGTGCATTGATTTGGCTGAAGACTGGCATCTGTGATGCTGGCAACCGTCGGTTGAGGCCAAGGTGGATCATCCACTCAACAATTTTAGCTGAACATTGTTGGAAATGCTGACCAAATCTAACACCCACTAAGACAATGGCAATACTAGAGGGATAGTTGTAACAACAGAATAATATTCTCTTGTCCAATTCTTGTTTAGATTCTGAACCTAATTGTCTGTAACTTTATCATGATTTCTGAACTCTGAGGATGACCTGTGCTTATATTCAAGAACAGGGATAATAAAGTTGATGGCTTATTTTCAACTTTATAAGTTCAGACTGGAGAGAAGCAACATCAGTCAACCATTGCTGCCTTATTTCAAAACACTGTCTCCCTCTTTCTCTCTCAAATTACATTAAACATATTCTAGTTGGAAATACATTGCAATTGAATTCAAGAGAACAATTTTATTTCAAATAAACAGTATTGTTTCTAAGCTCTTTTCCTTTGTTCAATTTTAAGGTGTTGGAGTCACCATGGTCCTTCTGATCATAATTGCCAACATTTCCTATGCCTGCATTATTGGTTACAGTCTGTACTACCTGTTTGCTTCCTTCCAATCACCCCTACCATGGGCAGACTGCTTCAGTTGGTGGGGAGCAGATGAAACATGCAGCAGGACTCCCAAAGGTACAGTGTTCACTTTGACTGGGGACATTCCGTGTCTGTTCATATTTTATTCTGTTGATCTGTCATAAGAAAAGTAGCCAATGCTTTCGATAACCAACTTCATTGTGATTGTACAGCAGAGAGACTTGGACAGGATCCAGCTCCAAGGATCATGTCACTGAGTCACTGAAGTGAAAGATTGTCAGGCAAAGAAAATCATCTCTCCTTTAGTATTGTCACTGTTGGTCATTCTCAGCTGCTTTACTCTACCTGGATTGTAGATGTAGGGAAGCTAAGGTAGTTTCAACCTTTTATTATCAGTACCTACATTACTACTGTCTGGTACAGAGCACAGTTTTTCTCTTTGTTTTCATCTCAGGCTCATCTCCCTCAAAATCTTCATTCAATGTCATCAGTAACACAATGAATGATTTACATTCACTCCTTGACCTTTAGGATTAGGGGTCATGAGATTGGATGCTGGATTTTGAGCCTGAAAGGAAATTTGAAGATCAGGACCAGGACGCAGATTTCAAACGTCATTGGTTTTACAAATGGGAGTGAGAGTAGCAACAAGTTTCAGAACAACATGTGTGTTAAACAGAGATAGGTGGAGGGACAGATAATGTTGAGGAGGTAGGGAGGCTGCAGAAAGACTTGGAGAGTAGATGAAGAAGTGGCAGATGGAACACTGTGGCAAGTGTGGAATTATGCACTTTGGTTGGAAAAGTAGAGCGCAGAATATTTTCTAAATGGAGCAAGTCTTCGGATATCAGAAGCACAAAGGAATTTCAGATTCCTAGTTCAGGATTTTCTTGATGTGAAAATGCAGGTTCAGTTGGGTGCTGGGAAGGCAAATGCAATTTTAGAATTTATTCTAAAAGGCTTAAAATGCAAGAGCAGGAATATACTGTTGTGATCGTAAAGGATCTGTTCAGATTACTTTTGGCAAATTACAAGCAGTTTTGGGCTCTGCTTCTAAGGAAGGATGTGCTGGCATTGGAGGAGGAGGCTTACAAGAATGATCATGGGGATGAATGGCTTGTCATAGGAGGAGCAGTTAGGGACTTCAGGTTTCTACTTGATGGGATTCAGAAGGGTGAGAGGGATCTTATTGAAACTTGCAAAATACTGAAAGGCCTATATAGAGTCTGATAGGACCCGAGACACAGCCTTAGAGTGATGGTACGAAGCCTCAGAGCTGAGATGAAGGGTGAATCTGTGGGACTCATTTCTGCAGAAGACAATGAAGGCCAAGTCATTGAATATATTTAAGACAGAAAGATAGATTCTTGATTAGTCAGGGGATCATAGGTTATGGGGAGATGGCAGGAGAATGGGGTTGAGAAACATATCAGCTATGATTGAATGGTGGAATAGACTTGATAGGTTGAAAGGCATAATGATCTTCCTATCTCTTATAGCCTTATGATCTTATTTTATTTCAAAAATGTTTAAGTTGTTTCCCTCTGAGTCAAGGAAACCAATGTATGACCTGCAACTGGTATCAATTTTAAGTACCAATAGCCAATGACTTACAACAGTGTTTGCCCTTATTCAATACATTGGGAGGTGCTCTTCTAGTCAGCCGACTATGTACATATTCTTGCTGCATTTTGCCTCTTAAGGGAAGGTGTGAGTCTTGGAAAACAAGAAATTCATGATTTAAATAATACCTTTTAATTTCCATATATCTGCATTTTGGACTCACATTCCTGTCTGTGATCCTGTGCATGGGTCCAGGAAGTTACTCTCAATCTTTTTTTTATTATAAAACACAATTCACAAGTTTTGAAGCCTGGAAAGTGATTGTACTGGAGTTAGGGAATCAGAAGTAATTAATTATCAGGATTAATATTCATTTTCTGATCCATTAATGAAAGTTTATCACATGGCTTTTGACAGTGGTAATGCCCCAACCTCTGACCCACAAGGTTCATTTCTAACCCCCCCCCCCAGAGGTGTGTCATAAAAATCTGAACAAACTGATCAAGGGATGTGGGCACCACTGTCTATGCCAATGTTCATTGTTTATCCCAAATGCCCTGAGTAATGTGGTGGTGAACCACTGCAATCTATAATAAAGGTATAGCATAGATATGTATATTGTAAATATTGAGAGTTAGAACTTGTTCATAAGATGTGGATATGAAAATACAGTCATGAAAATACCTAAAAATTGTGTCAATATAATATCTGAGTTAATATGTGACGGATTGAGACCAGGGAGTTTGAGACTTAAGCTTATAAACCAGACTGAGTAAGGAGGCTGGGGTATCGTCTTTGAGGGATGGGATGTCTGAAAGCTCAGTGATTGGCTGGTCCTTCCTTCCTGAGTCTGAATACATTAACTATCACATGGCTAGCACAGACCAAGTGGATCTGAAGGGACACATTTGGCGCCCATGTAGAAAGTTCTTTACTCATTTGTCTCTTCTGTTTGTGCTCCACAATGCTGACATTTCTGTCAGCTTCAAACATGGTGTATGAGACACTTTTCTTAAAATCCCGACATGATGCTGTCATTAGTGTGAACTAATGATGTGGAATACAAGGAGGGAGCTCAGTACATGTACCCAGCGTGTACAGTCTGGATAGAATGAAGGGCCAATTAAAACCATTCACAACCAATGGTGACTCAATGGAAATTTTTATCCACACAGCAAGAAGTTAGGATTGCATATGTATTGCCTGAGAGTGTGGTGGAGGTTACTTTTATTCAAGACATTCAAATGGGAGATCGATCATTGTTTGAAAAGGAAGGAATTCAGAGCTACTGAGTGGAGGAACTAGGTGAAACTCTAATTTGGATTTTCACAACAGTTTGCATCGTCTCATTCTGTGCTATAATAATTTAGTGATTCTCTGTGCTGTTGCAGACTGATGCTCAACAAAAAACATTGTGTCTCAGTCCCTGTGTGATTTCTTTCACATGCAGGATATGCTATTGAGTATCATAGGATGCATCTTCATGAAGTGGGAACCTTCACTGTTGATGTACCTATTTGCGTGTTAAGGGAGCTTTTGGGCCACTTGCATCTACCACTAGTACCAAACACTTTATGGAAGCCAGTAATTGAACAATGCAATTTTCTTCTATGTCATTGGATACCTCTATTGGGCACCCACCTGAAAATCTACCCTCCTAGGAAACAACAGACCAGATAGAGTGAACCCACATATTGTGCCGCTTCCCCACCCCCACCCTTCAACACATACATAAGAATGCCAATGGCAGCCAGCATACCCATTTAAGACATCTCTTAGGGAGTCAATTTACGTCTGGCAAGAAAGGCCGTCCTCAAACCATCCTACCCTGGATTCAATGAGTGGACACTGGGAAGAAGAGAGGCTCTTCATTTTATATATTCCTACCTCAGTCTATGCCTCTGATTCCACCTTATGTAATGGATGAGGTTGGGTTGGGTTGCCCAGAGACCCTGATTGTACCACTAGAAATGGCAGCATTGTTCAACAAGTTCTAAACCACATTCAACATTTTCTAGATCCATTTTGCAATCTTACTCTGGACGATGGATATTTTGAAGTCATTAATACAACATGGCTGCAGACGTATAATAACACTTGCCTAATTGGATCAGAAATCTCCATTCCTCACCAGGGTCCGAGTGAGCAATACTGGGAGTGAGTACATTGTTGTTTAGTATGACATAATTTGATTAATGCTGACAAAAGAAACATTAAGTCAAATCTTCCTGTCTTCCATTCATTCTGAAAATTTGCAAGAAATACTAAAGTGAAGGGAAAATAACAGGAACAAAAAAAACCCAGAAATTGTTGGAGAAACTCAGCAGCTTTGGTAGCATCTGCAGAGAGAAAGCAGAGTTAATGTTTTGGGTCCAGCAATCTTTCTTCAGAACTGGACCTGAATCATTGACTTTGCTTTCTCCCCATAGATGCTGCCAAACCTGCTGTGTTTCTCCAGAAATTTTTGCTTTTGTTTCAGATTTCCAAAATTTGTTTTATGTTAGTGGAAAATAACAGATGCTGAATGAGAGGTGCATTCCGATTGGTTGACAAGTGAACTCTGATTGGTTGAGTTGTTACACTGCGGGATGTGCTCATTAGAGCTATTTGACATTTACCTGGCAGATTTTGTTTAAATTTAAACCAGGAGGTTGATAGATTGGCCAGAGCATTGCCCGAGTTAATGGCTGTCATCTATTCTGTTCATTTGACTCGGGGCAGAGCTCATACACAGTTTTTCTGTCTTCAAAGATGATCCCTGTGTATTAATATACAAAGTTTCCAGTGCATGCAAGTGTGCTACACTGGAAAATCATAATTGTAGCTTTATCCTAAATTTAATGCAAGTGTAATTACATAGAACATAGGAAAGTACAGCATAGAACAGGCCCTTTGGCCTACCATGTTGTGCCAAGGTTTAATCCTAATGTAAAATAAAATAACCGAACCTACGCACCCCTCAACTCACTGTTATCCATGTATATGTCCAGCAGTCACTTAAATGTCCCTAATGACTCTGCTTCCACTACCACAACTGGCAATGCATTCCATGCATTCACAACTCTCTGCGTAATGAACCTACCTCTGATGTCTCCTTTACACCTTCCTCCTAAAATCTTAAAACTATGACCCCTTGTGCCAGTCAATCTTGCTCTGGGGAAATCTCTCTGGCTGTTGACTCTATCCATGCCTCTCATGAGGGATATGGCCTCCTCTATATTGGGGTGACAGGCCACCTACTTGCGGAACGTTTCAGAGAACACTTCTGGCACACCTGGACCAACCAACCCAACCACCCCGTGGCTCAATACTTCAACTCCCCCTCCCACTCCACTAAGGACATGCAGGTCCTTGGACTCCTGCATCGCCAGACCATAGCAACACGGCGGCTGGAGGAAGAGCGCCTCATCTTCCGCCTAGGAACCCTCCAACCACAAGGGATGAACTCAGATTTCTCCAGTTTCCTCATTTCCCCTCCCCCCACCTTGTCTCAGTCCCAACCCTCGAACTCAGCACCACCTTCCTAACCAGCAATCTTCTTCCTGACCTCTCCGCCCCCACCCCCCCTCCGGCCTATCACCCTCACCTTATCACCTTCACCTTAACCTCCTTCCACCTATCGCATTTCCAACACCCCTTCCCCAAGTCCCTCCTTCCTACCTTTTATCTTAGCCAGCTTGGCACACTGTCCTCATTCTTGAAGAAGGGCTCATGCTTGAAACGTCGAATCTCCTGCTCCTTGGATGCTGCCTGTTTGCTGCGCTTTTCCAGCAACACATTTTCAGCTCTGATCTCCAGCATCTGCAGTCCTCACTTTCTCCATGCCTCTCATTACCTTGTATACCTCAATCAGGTCACCTCTCTTCCTCCTAATCTCCAGCGAGAAAAATCCGAGCTTAGTCAACCTCTCTTTATAAGACAAGCAGCATCTGAGTAAACCTTCTTTGCACCCTCTCCAAAGCCTCTGTATCTTTCCTATAATAGGGTGACCAGAACTGGACACAATATTCCAAGTGTGGTCTCACCAGGGACTTGTAGGACTGCAACAAAACCTCGCGACTCTTAAATTCGATTCCCCTGTTAATGAAAGCTAAAACACCACATGCTTTCTTAACAACCTTATCCACTTGGGTGGCAACTTTGAGAGATCTATACACTTGAACACTAAGATCCCTATGTTCCTCCACACTGCCAAGAATCCTGTCTTTAATCCTATATTCAGCATTCAAGTTCAACCTTCCCCTTTTAAAATGCATTACTTCGCATTTATCCAGATTGAACTCCATCTACCATTTCTCAGCCCAGCTCTGCATCCTGTCTATGAGGTGCTGCAACCTACAGTAGCCCTCGATACTATCAACAGCACTTCTAACCTTTGTGTCATTTGCAAATTTACTAACCCACCCCTCAACCTCTTCATCCAAATCATTTATAAAATTTACGAAGAACAGAGGTCCAAGAACAGAGCTCTGTGGGACCCCACTCAACATTGACCTCCAGGCAGAATACTTTCCATCTACAACCATTCTCTGCCTTCTGTCAGCCAGCCAATTCTGAATCCAGACAACCAAATCTCCCTGTAACCCATACCTCCTAACTTTATGAATGAATCTACCATAGGGAACCTTATCAAATGCCTTGCTGAAGTCCATATACACCACACCCATTTCTCGACCTTCATCGACCTGTTTCGTCACCTCCTCAAAGAACTCAATAAGATTTGTGAGGCATAACCTGCCCTTCACAAAGCCATGTTGACTGCCTTTAATCACACTATGCTTTTCCAAATAGTCATAAATCCTACCCCTCAGAACTCTTTCCAAAACCTTGCTGACCACAGACGTAAGACTGTCTGGTCTGTAATTGCCGGGGATTTCCCTATTCAATCTGACATGTTTTATCGCCCACTCTTTTACTCTGCCTGTATCCCTCCAGTCTCATTGTGTCATCCTCAATATTTGCCTTCCCATCTATTTTCATATCATCCACAAACTTGGCGATAGTCCATTCACTTTCCTCATCAAAGTCATTAATATATTGTAAATAATTGTGGCCCCAGCACTACAGCACTCCATTAGTTATAGGCCATCCTGAAAATGCCCCCATTATCGCAAATCTGTCTTCTATTAGTTAGTCATTCCTCTGCCTGTGCTATTATCCTTCCTCCAACACCACAGGTTCTTATTAACGAGCCAAGTGCATAGTATTGAATGTGTTTACACACTCCTCCTCCACAAATGGTGGGATTGTCCTGTGAGAAAGTGAGCACTGCAGATGTTGGAGATCAGAGCTGAAAAATGTGTTGCTGGAAAAGCGCAGCAGGTCAGTCAGCATCAAAGGAGCAGGAAAATCGACGTTTCGGGCATAAGCCCTTCTTCAGGAATCAGATTCCTGAAGAAGGGCTTATGCCCGAAACGTCGATTCTCCTGCTCCTTGGATGCTGCCTGACCTGCTGCGCTTTTCCAGCAACACATTTTTCAGGATTGTCCAGTGAGGAATTTTGTGTGTCTGAATGAGATAATCTTTCATTCTTCTAAACTCTAGATCCTAAAACTACCTCTCTGTTTTAGGAGCAACCGTTTTACACAGCTAGCATTTGCCAAGATTTCTGCAAATCTGCCTCAACTTGAAAATAAACAGCATTTTTCCCCAAACCCAAAAGACTTCAGAATCTTCGATCTGAGAGACCAATGTACGGCTCTGTTTATTTTGTTCCCTTGTAATTATTTGAACACTCAGGATTATCCAGTAAACATAGTTCAGTTTTAGAATCTCAATTAATATTAAACACTGTATCGTGAATTTGTATTTGCAGGCTGGCTTGGTACAGTTAGAATGATTTTCTTGGGAACAGTTGAGTGAATTATTGATACGATCCATCAGTCTTTGGGATATATAACATTGAAACATGGCATCACACCAGCACTAAAATTATACCACATTATTTATTTGCTCTAAGCAAAACATCTTGTTGGTTTAATATCAGCATCATGTTCGTAACAAAAATAGTAACAATGTGAAACAGTTGACTTCAACTCTTGATCAAACATTGGAGATACCTTGCCCTTTCAGACCTGAGGAGTTCTGGGCACTTCCAGGCCTGCCTTAGGGCCTGTGATGTCTGTTTGGAACATACATTGAGGGATTATCTGATCAGTGGCCATTACCTGCAGGGTGCTTGAGAAGTGCCCTACTTCAACATTACATTTACATGGCCAATAAATTTACAAGGTTGCTGATCATGCCCATTTTGCAGTATATGAAAACATAGGAATCTCAACATGTGTACAGACTTCTGAAGGTAGATCTTTGGTATATAGGAGTAGAGAACCCCTGGCTGATTTCCCAACTAGAACTCTAGCTAAGGAGATTAATTTGACTGTTCCATTTCAAGTGTAAATTTGAGCATAAGATGGAGCCCATTAAGGCATGCCACGAATGTTTTCATGCAGTTGCAGATTCAAATATAGTAAACACACCCACATTCTGTTTGAATAAGATGTAGAAAGAGAAAAACATAAAGGACATCAAACTTCAGTAACCATTGTCTTATTTAAAAGTAGGACTTATTCTGTAACAACTGAATATTTTTAAAAGCCCTGTATATTGCACTAAATACTCAGATGCATTGAGCACATAGTATCTATGTGGAATAAACAGTACCCTTATGAAAAATATTTTCTCTTTTTTTTAACTCAGTCAAGCAGTTTTACACCGTACAAGTTCATTGGATGAGACTGGGGAGATAGTCTGGCATTTAGCCCTCTGTCTGCTTCTAACCTGGCTGATGGTTGGGGCAGCATTTTTGAAAGGAATCAAATCTTCAGGAAAGGTAAATGACTGGTGATGAAGACAGTTACAACTACTGACAAAATACAGATTCCCTGTAAGAATAAAACTAGAATTTATTGACTGTTGTGAAGTGCATAGTTTATATCCTTGGTGATGTCAACAGTTCCTGTAAGGTATAGAGAACAGAAAATGAACTAGTGTGCAGTAATCCTTTGTAGCTTCCACAGAGCATGGTTTACCCTTTGAGGGGATACAGCCTTGAAGAGGAGCAGATATGACACCTCATGCTGCTCAATCACCTGCCAAGTGTTCAGCCACAAACTGTGTGGGTCCTGCCCTGAACAACACAACAATCAGAGCAATGACGAGGCTGAAATAAGTGTGAAAAAGAAGTGTGAAGAACAGTCACAAATTGTAATATCCACAACTGAAATTGAACATAACTAATTTCTAGCCCCAGCAATGCCCCCAAATTCCTGAATGTGTCCCTCATTCTAAGGGTTTCAGTCACTGACACAGGGACTCTGGGGGAAATTCCAATTGCTGCGGAAGGCTGGGCAGGACTGGGGGAAGGGACTGAGCAGATTAGGGTCAGGGTTTTATTTACCATTTGTCTGGATTATTAGAATAGTAAAGAATCATGAAATATGAAGTGTTGAATATATTCGTGAAGTTCTCATCAATTCTCCTGAATACATCTGTCATTTCCCTGAATGTGATTAATTATAAAACTAAAAATAATATTGTAGAATTTAAACTTATTTCCAACATGTAGCTCAGTGTTAAATATCCCCATCATGTAGCCAACTGTCTTCTGATTCACTCTTTGTTTATATTCCTATCAGTTTACAATCAGATGGATCCAATAAAGTAAATGTTGTACCACGAAAACAGGAAAATCTTCCAATTTATTTTCCACTCTCAGGTTGTTTATTTCACTGCAATTATCCCGTATGTGGTTGTGACGATACTCCTGATCCGAGGGGTTACCCTGGAGGGAGCCTCTAAAGGAATTGAATTCTACATCGGAAGCCAGTCAGACTTCTCCAAACTGGCTGATGCTCAGGTAAGCTCAACAACAGAATCAATTGAATTTCAAAAATCACTTTTTTTTTACTTAACTGTTCCTTCTTTTATTTTGTCTGACTGAGGTATTAAAATTTAGAATTGAAATGTACCTTTCAGTCTTTTGTTTGTATTTGGAAAGATCATTTTGCACATGTTGCGAAAAGCTAGCTGAGACTTTGTGATGAATTCTAATGAGTTAGTTTATTGTTGTAATCATCTTGGTATGAGCAGGAGGGAATCAATGCTCAGGGCTAGGATGATGAGATTAGATACAACTGGATGAGATCGGCAGTGGGATGCAAAGGATTGTTTATTCTCAGTGCCTCTTTCTTTCTGAAATCATGGATTGATTCAGTAATCAGATTTTCAGTTACAATCACTTATGAGACTATGTCATCAGTATTTGTTCAATATACATTGCTGGGATATGGGCATTGCTGGCTGGCCAGCATTCATTGCCCATTTCTACTTGCCCTTGAGAACAGCAAAGCTGTGTTAGACCATTTGACATTTCCTGACCTGTTTAATGTCAATGATATTTGGAGTTTATCGAGAAGTGGGAGATGGCATTGTCACAATATCATCTGTACCTGAGATGTGACTACAGAGAGAAAGCAACTGAGCATCTGCTTAACCAAGTAAATTGTTTGATTGCAAAATTAACAGCACATGAACTGTGATAGTGAAGGAAATGTAACTCTCAATGAGTGAACTTAGAGTAGTTCAGAAATAAAATGCAGAATTTTATGCCCTTCCAAATGACAATTTGGGAGCAATGGGACATGAAATTGGGTGGGAAAGCATTAGTTTGTAGCTTCTTGTCACTCATCTATCGTGGTGGCAGAAGATTCATGGATGGATTTTGATGCTCTGCCATTACTTATGGTGTTTAAGTGGCCAATGAATGGCCATTGAAATGTCTCCTCCCTGGTTCTGCACCTACTTGTGGAGACCAGGGGACAATCATGAGGAAAAGTGAAATCAAAATCCTGTTGAATTCCTATCAGGCTTCCAAGAAGGGGGAATTCATCTAAAGGCATCAACACTTATTTGAAGGACTCTACTTCATGTAGATGGGAGGACTGGGGGGAGCTGCTGAGAGCTAAGATCCTGCCTTTCAGTTGATCTTCTCCCCCTTCCCCCACAAACCCTTCTTCCACATCAACAATAATAATGTGACTCTACGCATCTACTAGGTAATTTCACACTGAGCCAAGTTTGTAAATGTCAGGAGATACCATTTTTATAACAGCAGAGTGGTGCATATCAGAGATATTTCTCTGAACCTCTGAGTGCAGTCAGAAATTGCTGTGGAATTTACACATAAATAACAAGGAGCATCTGGAGCCTCACCATTTACATATAAGATGGTTCGTCACAAATGTGCACTCAGTTTGACATTCATACCTATTTTAAATCTAATTTAAATCATTTTTGTGATCCAAATTAACCCCAATGTATGCAATTTACATTTTGCTTAACAGACTGCAGTGCAGAAAATAGCAACGTCTTTGCAGAAGATCAGATTTTTGGTCTAGTGGGGTTTTACTTCTGCTATGAGTCAATTTTGGAGGGAAAATCTTAAAGTTGGCAGCAAGTAGTCAAAGGAAAATCAAATGATGGCCCTCCTATTAAGTGAGATGGTGTTGATCAGAGCTAGTTTAATTCAGTCAAATCACATTGAGCTGCTGGACTAACTCACACTATGCTTCTTGTGGTCAATGTAGTTTTTCAGTTGAATGAGTTCAAGTGAAATCGTTCAGCGCTGATGAATTCTCCCTTCTATTTATCAGGTCTGGAAAGATGCTGCAACACAAATTTTCTACTCGACATCAGTGGGTTGGGGCAGTTTAATCACATTGTCATCCTACAACAAATTCCACAACAACTGTTACCAAGATACCATCATTGTCTGTGTTGTTAATTGTGCTACGAGTGTGTTTGCGGGATTTATCATCTTCTCCACTCTTGGACACATGGCTCATGTGCAAAACAAGCCCGTTTCAGAGGTTGCACGGTCAGGTAAATACAAAGTTAACCATACTATTCTGCTGCAGGATAGCACATATGTTAGACATCGATGGGGTACTAGAGGACACCTGGTCCTGAGTGTAATTTGCCCAAAAGAGCATTGAGTCAATGGGATTAATGGAATGAGAAAGGAACAGAAAAATAATTGAGAATGATAGTAACAGGGCAACAGGCAAACATAAGACAGGTGCTCAGAGAATTCAGTAACAGAAAGATCAACTTTTCCTACATTATTGGAATTGGTGCACAATGAAGTTCTCATGGAATGATTGTGTTTATTAGTGGCTTCTATTTCCGGATTTATTTTGATGTTAAATAAAAGTTGGGTTGATAGCTAGGGAATGGTAGAACAATTATTGCGTAGCAGTGATTAGATTACTGAATAACCTGAGTATCTGTCCAGGGACAACCATGCCAACCACCACCACCTGCCTCCTCCTATTCATTCTCCCAGGATAACTCTGCCGTCCTGGAAGCAAGATTTGAGAGATTCAGCAAACCTCTAGTGATTTTGAGATGTACCCCATTTGAACTTGATTTGACACCTTCAGGAAGCCAGTGGTTTGATCCACCATGTTCCTGTTGGTAGCAAGTGTTCCATTGTACACCAGCTTGAGTAGCAAGGAAGAACTACCAGCAAGGGCAGGTTTGGATATTCCAGTTGTTCTGAACTCCTTGTCACTGCACCCTTGTTTGACTGAGGCTGGAGGAGTGCATTATCTCCCACTCATCTGCTACTCCATTGATAACAGTATGCATGTAAATGTTTTACCCAGTAACCACCATGGGCAATGATATAACTTAGCTAGAATGGGTTTAAACTTAGAAGATCTATCAACCAGGTTTCTTTGGGAATCCGAGATGGCGGCGACCCAGCAAGTCTGAGTTTACAGTGCTCCTCCCAAGACTTGGGCAAAGTGGGTCGCCCACCCCCACCACACTCACCAAATCATTTAAAATAGTTTTTACTTAATGTAATTAGTTGTTCAGTATTGAATTTAAAAAATTTCATCTCCAGTAAAAATGACTAAAGGGGAGCCTGCAGCTCTCAGCAAGCAGGAACCCCTCCCCCACCCTCTCCAGCTGCAGAAGAGGCGTCCGCAGCCGCCCCGGGGGACTTACTTTCGGTGGCGAGCCTCGTGGGAATAATATCCAAACTTGATGCGAAGATTGACGCTTTTATAGAAGAATCCTGAAGCCGATGGGACTCACTCTCGGCAGCGCTGCAAAAGCAAGACATCAAGGAAATCGAGTGCTGAATCGGAAGGTCGGAGCTAAAGGCCGCGACCTCCGAAACTACAGCACAATCGGCTGTGAATCAGGTCCGGATTCTCGAATAGCGAGTCTGGACCTTAGAGAATCACATTGACGACCTTGAGAATTGAGGCTGTCGAAAAAATATTCATTTGCTGGGCCTTCCCGAACGGGAAGAGGAAGGCCAGCTTACAGTGTTCCTTGAACAGTGGCTTCCACAGCTTTTAAATCTGGAGGCTGGATCAGGCCCGGTAAGGGTGGAATGGGACTACTGGGTTGCAATACGCGGATCCGACTCAAACCAGCGTCCCCGCCCGTTCCTGTTTCGGCTGCAGAGTTATAAGGAGAGGCAGATACTTTTAGAAGCCTCCAGAAATCTTGGAAAAGATCTCCAAGCCACAATCTATAAAGGATCCAAGATCATGTTATTCCAGGACTTGTCCCCAGCTCTGGTCTGAAAGATGAAGGCGTTTGATGAGGCGAAGAAGTGTTTAAGGGACTTAAGTATTCAGTACTCCTTGCGCTACCCAGCGACGCTACGCTTTAACCATGAAGGGTCCATGTATAACTTCGGATCGCTGGAAAAGACCAAGGAATTTTGGGACTCTCTTAGATAAATTGTAAGAGATAATTGATGTTGGTTTGCTTTCCCCCCACTCCGGTTTACATCCCACCCTCCCTTTTTTATAATATATTAATCATTTTTTTACCTTACTGTTTAATATTATCTTGGGGGGTGGGGAGAGGGATTTATTTATTTGTTCTCTTCTAAACTATTTTCTCCACCTCCTTGTTTTTTTTATTTTATATATATATATAGGCTAGGGGGTCTAGTTAATGTTGGTGGGGGGAGGTGGTTACCTTATACTATTTTACCTGTGTTTCTAGGAGCGGGGTATACATGGTATTAACATTACCAAATATATCCAGGTGTTGGTGTGGTGGGGGGGGGGGGGGGGTGGGGAAGTGGTGCGTAGGGTGCTCACTGTTAACACTAGTTCTGTAGTATATTTGAATTTTCTTCATCCTATTGAGGGGCGCCTGGGTCAAGGGTGGGGCACTGGTTTGGAGGGGATACAATAGACTTTTGGAAAGGAAGTGATACCCCCTGGGAACAAGGGGGAAAATCTCCATTTAAATACGCTTTATATTTTTTAAATTTCGAAATAGTTTTTTATTTTACTGTTGTGAGTGTATTAGAGAGCCTTTATTTTTGTGAATTTTATATGCTCTATGCTCGGGATGTTCTGGATAGGGTTTCCCCTCTCGAGGGATCTCGGATTTGCCTGGACGATTATGGTTGATCAGTCGGTTAAGTGGTGCACCTGGAATGTCAAGGGGAGTAATTCACCAGTCAAAAGGAAGAAAATATTATCAAACCTCAAGAAAGAAAGGGTTGATATAGCTCTCCTACAGGAGACACACTTATTGGATAAAGAACACTTGAAATTACGACAGGGTGGATTTGATCAGGCCTTTTTTTCTTCTTTTAGCTCAAAACGCAGGGGAGTTGTTATTCTTATTCGGAAGAATTTCCCTTTCAAAATTCTAAATCAGATAAAAGACGAATCTGGACGATATATTCTGATTAAAGCCCTTATAAATGGAGAGGAATATGGGATTTTAAATTTGTATTGCCCCCGGCACTTCCTTTTAAATTTATAATGGAAGCCTTCTCAAAGTTGATGGCTCTCGGTGCCTGTCATACAATTATAGCGGGAGACTTTAATTGTATTATGGATCCGGAAATAGATGGGATTCCCAAGAGTACTGCAGGAGTATCTCCCAGATCTAGACAATTGGTGGATTTGAACAAAAAGTTAGGACTGGTAAATATATGGAGATGCCTTCATCCACAGGGCAGAGATTTTTCTTTTTACTCCAATCCACACAAATGCCATACCAGAATTGATCTGTTTTTTGCCCCTCGATTTTTTAAAATTCCATATCATCCTGTAAAATAGGCAGTATTACAATTTCTGATCACGCTGCTGTATATATGGAAATCAAGGCAAGGAACAATGAGACATCACCCTGGCATTGGCGTATGGACCCCTTCCTGATGAAAGACAGTAAATTTGTAAAGTACTTCTCTCAAGAATTTAAAACTTTTTTAGAAATTAATTTCGGTACGGCTAGCAACCAATCAATGATATGGGAGACCATCAAAGCTTACGCACGAGGTTTGATCATCTCATACTCAGCGACCCAGAAAAAATTAAAGAGAGAACAACAGCGTCTGCTCGAAGCTCGCTTCAAAGCGGCTGAAACAGCATACGCTGACAGACCTTCTATTATCAAATTGCAAAGGATTACGGCCCTTAGGACAGCTCAAAACACCACCCTTACCCAAACGGCTAAGAGGGAAATATTATTTGCAAAACAAAGGTCATATGAATTTTGTAAATACTTAGCATTTCTTGCAAAGAAAAAGAAGGCCCCTCAAATATCACGTCTATCAAGGAAAGTACTGGTATTTTTACTCATGATCGTAAAAGGATTAATGCAATCTTAAGAAAATTTTATTCTGAATTATGTAAATCGCAGGATTGTGAAGACAGGACTTGGAGGATGCAATCATTTTTAAAAACTTGACCTTTCTGGACCTAACTCGGGAACAGATATCGGTCTTGAATGTTCCCCTAACAATCCAAGAAATACTTGACACAATCAGGCAACTTCAGAGCGGTAAGGCACCTGGCCCAGATGGCTTTCAAGCTGAATTCTATAAAGAATTTACAGGAATATTGGCTGGTCCACTTATGGACATGTATAACTACTCATACAGTCAGGGCTGTCTCCCGCCTTCACTGAAAGAAGCAAATATCTCTCTTATCCTTAAAAAAGGAAAGGACCCAGAAGATTGTGTGTCATACAGATCAATATCCTTTGTAAATGTAGATTTTAAAATCCTCTCTAAAACGTTAGCATTGAGGCTAGAAAGGGTATTGCCACATATCATAAAGGAGGATCAGACGGGGTTCATTAAGGGCCGTAGATCATCCAATAATGTTAGAAGGGTTTTCAATGTGATTCAAGCCTGCCATCAGGGAAAGTTGCCAGGAATAGTAGTCTCATTAGATGCGAAAAAGGCATTCGACACTGTTGAATGGTCATATTTGTTTTACACATTGGAAAGCTTTGGCGTTGGAAAGGTGTTTACCAAATGGGTCTCAACACTGTATAGTAATCCCAAAGCAGTTGTGATTACCAATGGATTAGGCTCGGATAACTTCAGTATGGATAGGGGCTGCCGTCAGGGATGTTCTTTCTCGCCATTGCCATTTACGCTAATAATTGAGCCACTAGCAGAAACTATACAGGCTGACCCTAATATAACGACCCCGAGGATTGGTACAGGTAAACATAAAATTACCCTTTATGCAGATGATGTTCTTCTATTCCTCAGTAATCCTTTGATGTCCGTGCCTCGCTTAATCCAAGTTATTAATACATTTAGTGTATTTTCAGGCTATAAAATTAATTTCTCAAAATCGGAGGCTCTGCCAATGGGTGGCCTTGCTAGTATATCCCACTTATTGGACGGATCCCACTTTCCCTTTCAGTGTTCCCTGGAGGTTTTTTTATAATTAGGCATTTTTATTACCCCAGCATTTGGTCAGTTATACAAGGCTAACTTTGTGCATTTACTGGAAAGGGTAAGGCAGGACCTCCAGCGATGGAGACCTTCCAATTTCCTGGCTAGGTAGAATAGCACTAATTAAAATGAATGTCCTGCCCCGTCTCCTATACCCTATGAGAATGCTTCTGGTGATGCTGCTGAGGCTGGCACTACGTAAATTATATGGCTGGTTGGGTTTCTTTATTTGGAATCATAGACAGCCCCTCATTAAGCTGAAGAAGCTACAGCTTCCCAGGCAAGGGGAGGATTGGATTTCCCAGATTTTAGGAAATATCAGTTAAGTTCCCTATTAAGTTACATAGCTGATTGGGTCTTGTCTGACCCGCAATCAATCTGGCTGGACATTGAGGCTTCTCAAGTAAAATGCCCACTTATTAACCTCTTATTTTCAGACAAGAGGAAAATCATTACGGATCACTGTAAAAACCCCATAGTACTGAACATAATTAAAGCTTGGAATATAATGCGGCAAAATGAGGGCAACTCACATAAAACATCCCCCTATGCTCCGACAGTGGGAGCATGGGGATTTCAACTGGGGTTTACAGTTGCCATTTTCAAACTCTGGAGATCCAGGAGTATCTCTTGTTTAGGGGGTCTACTTAAAGAAGGGATCCTGATGTCTTTTGAACAGCTGCATCAGAAATTCGGATTACCTAATGGAGACCTCTTTCGATACTTCCAAATTCGAGATTATATACAGAAGAAGACTACGTTATTAGATAGTCTTTATAAATCAGATAGAGAATGTAGAATGCTATGGCCAATGGGGGTATCTTCCATCAGTACTATTTATCATTTACTACATGGTGAAGTATCAGGAGATATAGACAATCTGCTTAAAATATGGGATCAGGATTTGGGACTAGAAATCTCTATAGAAACGTGGAATGACATTTTGGAAAATGCCAGAAGAATCACCATCTGCAACAGAACTCAGGCCATTCAGCTGAAGATACTTCATAGGGCCCATATAGCACCAGATCGATTGGCAAAATTTAAGGCAGGAACATCTCCGATGTGTCCCAAATGTAAAATACAGGTGAGCACTTTTGTACATTGCCTATGGACCTGTCATAAGATGCGTAGATATTGGACTAAAGTAGCAACTGCTCTGACAGAAATCTTAGGAACGGAAATTAGAGTGGACCCTGTATCTCTCCTTTTGGGCTTTTCGATCTTACCCTCCCTGGATATGCACGGGAAGAGATTATTTTCTATTCTCTCTATATATACAAGGAAAAATATTTTGGTAAACTGGGTGGCTGAGGGCCCCCCTGGACTTTCAATTTGGCACAGATTAGTTATGGAATGTATTCCCCTTGATTTCCTTACAAATATGGTGCACCAAAAGACCAAATTATTTCATAAAATATGGCAGCCCTTCTTGAATTATATAAATACATATATTTCGGACGTCCTAACAAGGGCTTTTATTTAATTGAAATGGCGAACCTGGCTGGTCCGTGGCCCCTTGGGAGAGGAATCCCGCACGAATACGGGTTTTGTTACATATGATGTTAATACATTTCCAGCATGTATCTCACTACCCAATTTCTATACGGAATTAAATGTAGCAGTGTGTGTTGATTGTACGCAGGACTAATATTATCATTTGTTTTGTATCCATTGTTCAGGGTTTGGTTTGGCCTTTATTGCCTACCCAGAGGCCCTTGCACAGTTGCCATGGGCAACTTTATGGTCCATTTTATTTTTCTTCATGCTGCTCACTTTGGGACTTGACACACTGTTTGCAAGTTTTGGTAAGAATGATATCTTTTAAGTTCAACAATAATGTTACTTAATTTAACCAATCTCTTTCTACTTCTATAAAAGGAACTTATCTAAGCTATTATGTTTGGAACTACTGCTAATGATTGTAATGCATGAGAAAACAATGTTACTCTATAGTCAAATTCTCCACAATGTCTTAATGAAACCTCAGCTTGGTTGAATGAAGTGTGTTCCAAGTTGTAGGAAAGAAATATTCAGGTCATTGTTACCTAACATCTGGAAGATTTACAGTGGAATTCATGTTTTTTAAAAATCTGCATTCATGTTCAGTCGCTGTTCACAATTTTGTTTTTCTTCATTCATTCATGGGATGAGATCATTGCTGGCTAGGCAGCATTTATTGCCCATCTCTAATTGCCCAGATGGCAGTTAAGAGTCAACCACATTGCAACGGGTCTGGAGCCACATCTAGGCCAGATCAAGTAATGATGGCAGCTTCCTTCTCTAAAAGACATTAGGAAATCAGGTCAGCTTTTCCAACAATCAATTCATGGTCATCATTAGATTCTTAATTCCACCAACTGCCGTGGCAGGATTTGAGCCTGGGTCCCTTGGACATAATCTCTGGATTAACAGTCCAACGGTAATACCATTAGGCCATTGCTTCCCCTTTCCTTGTTCTTTCTGTTGTATCATACAACTCATATTTCTGTTTCTGCTGCCAAGTTCTAGGTGTCTCAATATAATAACTATCATTTTTGATGTACATCTAGACCCTTCTCATCAGGAACAGGATTTGTTAAAATGTATTGAGCAGCAATTATGTTGTGATTCAGTTAACAGACTAATCTGGAGGCCTGGATAAATGACCTGGAGACATGAGATCAACCCTCACCTCTATGTCAAAAAAGAACTGCAGATGCTGGAAATCAGAAATTGCAGGAAGAACTCAGCAGGTTTGGCAGCATCTGTAGAGAGGAAGCACAGTTAATGTTTTGAGTCCAGTGACCCTTCTTCAAAAAACAGCATTCTGAAGTAGGGTCACTGGATCTGAAATGTTAATTCTGCTTTCTCTCCACAGATGCTGCCAAACCTGCAGAGTGTTTCCAATAGTTTCTGGTTGTGTTTCACGTCAGTGTCTGAGGAATTTGAATTCAATCAAATAAACCTGGATGAAATAACATTGCTGTCAGTAATTTTGACTGTAGAGCTATCATTGTGTCAGAAAAACCCATCTGACACCTAATGCCTTTTATAGAGGAGATTGTGTGTGAGAGACCTTCTTGAAAACCTCAGAACCATAATCATATGTTAGACCCTGGAATCCTTGATGTGCATTATGCTTCAATGCTTTATGTTATTAAAGAATCCAACAGAATATTTATTGCAGCTCACTGTTATATACAAACATTATATCCATGTACGCTTCTCGGTGAGTATGAAAGTACTCAATTACAACATGCAGCACAGTTTGTCAGTATGTCATGCTTGAAGTGACCCAAGTCAAGATAGTTTGTGAGATCTTTCTGCTTTTAAGTCACATAATTATGCAGGGTTTATATAATGCCTTACAGGTTATTATATTAGATAAGATTCCCTACTGTGTGGAAACAGACCCTTTGGCCCAACAGGTACACACCGACCCTCCGAAGAGTAACCCACCCAGACCCATTCTCTTACGTTTACTCCTGACTAATGCACCTAATACTACAGGCATTTTAGCATGGCCAATTCACCTAATTTGCACATCCTTGGATTGTGGGAGGAAACCAAGCATCCGGAGGAAACCCATGCAGACATCACAACCCACACTCATTCCATACAGACAGGCACCCAAGGCTGGAATTGAACCTGGGTCCCTGGCACTGTGAGGCAGCAATGCTAACCACTGAGCAACCTTGCTGCCCCACAGTGACGTGGTAACATATTAATTGTGAGGCATGAAACAACAAGCCTCTCTGAAATAAAGTGGCAAGCCACTCAGTTGTGGCTCATTGCTCCGATAGGAAAAATAAACCAGATGAACTGCCTGGCATCAGAAACAGCAAAGGTACAATCTTCCCAATCAGTGTTGCAAACTCTTCTGCAATACAATCTGAGAGAGTTCTCCCACACATTGTTGAACTAAATGTCTAATATTGTCATTCCCACTGAATCACAGCCTATAGCCCACATCTCAGAATCTTCTATCACCCACCCTGAGATGGTGAGTTACTTTCAGGAGACATTAGCAAGCCTCCATTTTCCAAACATTGCTCTTATACAATTCTGCCCATAGACAGAGAAATCTCTCCCCATTGGCTCCTTCAGTCCTCTTGGCTGCCATTTCTCTGGTGGTGGATTTATCTAAGACTTGGTATAAATCATTAATTAATCACTGATAACTCTTGTTTTCAATAGAAACAGTAATAATAAGCCTGCTGGACCAGTTTCCTGAGTTCCTTAGGCCAAAGCGTCTTTATCTGACAGCTGGTCTTTGTTTGTTATTTTATTTCCTTGGCCTTCTGTTTGTAACACAGGTAAGTTGTAGCTTAGTCATTTGCTATGTTTCCACATGAGCAATCAACCCTCTCTAGACAAGGATACTCAGTAAAATGAGACACAGTTTCATAAATCACAAAGAATTAAGTTTAGACTAAATAAGCTCCCAGCATTTAGAACCCCACTGCTGGTTTGGTTTTGGACCAGGGGTGGTGATAAAAATGGATAATTGGCAGTCCAGAATAAGAAGAATTAACTGGAGGAGAGCTGACTTCAATGGGCAAAGAATGGAGCTGAGCCAGAGAGACAGGAACAAAATTATGGTGGGAAAAACAGTCACTGAACAAAGGGCTATGTTTAAAATAGACATGATTCAGGTACAATCAAGGTATGTTCCCTCAAAAAGCAAAAGGAGAACAAACAAATGCAGAGCTCTGAGGATGAACAAAGGAGATAGAATACAAAATGAAGAAGAAAAAGTGAGGTTATGATGAGTGTCAAGACAAAAACTTCAAGCAGAACACTAAGGTTCAAAGGGGAAATGAAAAGCATATTGGAGAAGTGAAGGGGGTTTAATAAGAAGATTAAGGTCAGAGGTAAAGCCACCATGGGCCTACTGGGCCACAGAGAGGCGACGAGTGATGGTTTAATGTGAGAATCACCACACCTCAGGGAATGGGAGAGGTTGATACTTCGTGGTATCTTCAGCTGGTGCAGGAATTGAAACGCACCTCTGACATCTCTCAGCATTTCAAGACAGCTGTCCAGCCAACTGTATTAACCGATGAGAAAGCACTGATGAGAAAGCACTGTCAGCCAAACATATCAAGGAATTCCAAAGTCTTCTATAGGCACATTAATAGCAAAATGAGGAGTTGAGTCAATTAGGGTAAAAAAGGTGGTTTACACAGTGAATCATAGAATCCTATAGTACAGAAGAGGACCTTTGGCCCTCAAGTCTGTACAACCAAAATTATATTAATTCTACATTAATCTCACTTTCCAGCACTTGGCCCACAAGTTGAAATATAGGACATATGGAGACAAGAGACATGACTAAGGGGTTAACTGAATACCTTGCATCTGTCTTTACCAAGGAGATGGGAGCGACACCAGTTATAGTAATGGAGGAGGAAGCTCTATCACGATAAAGATCAATATTCACCAGGAAGACGTTTTGAGTAGGCAATCAATACTTAAATTGACAAGGTCCAGAAGCAGGTGTCATGCATCCAAGAACATTTAGGGAAGCAAGTGTAGAAATTAAAGCACCACTGA
Organism: Hemiscyllium ocellatum; assembly: GCF_020745735.1. Classification (NCBI taxonomy): domain Eukaryota; kingdom Metazoa; phylum Chordata; class Chondrichthyes; order Orectolobiformes; family Hemiscylliidae; genus Hemiscyllium; species Hemiscyllium ocellatum. The sequence goes on along the minus strand of NC_083411.1, from coordinate 49,017,612 downwards.
CCATAATTTTCCAGCCTTCCCTAAACTCAGGGGAGGTGCTGACTGGTTAGACAATTGCAGATGTTACGCCTTTATTTGTAAAAAAAACCTGTGAAGGTAGGCCCAGCAATGACAGACAATTCAGTTTAACTTCAGTGGTGGATAAAAATCTGGAAACAAATATTAATGACAGAATCAGTTGAGGCATAGATAAATATGTGGGTTAATTCGGAACAGTCAGCGTGGATTTCTAAAAGGCAAATCATGGCTGACAATTCTTGAAGAGGTAATAGAAAGGATCGATGAGGGTAATGTCATTGATGTGGTGTACATGAACTTTCAAAACTCACTTGAAGCAATGTTACACAGCAGACTTATGAAGAAAGTTATAGCTCATGGTATAAAGGAGATAATAGCTGTCTGGATACAAAATTGGCTGAGTGAAAGAAAATGGAGAATAGTGATCACCAAATATTTTTTGGGTTGTAGGAAGGCTTGTAATGGAGTTCTCCAGAGATCGGGATTGGAACAAAAACAGAAATTGCTGGTGAAACCCAGAAAGTCTGGCAGTATCTGTAGGGAGAAAGCAGAGTTAATGTTTCAAGTCCAGTGACTCATCATCGAGAAATGGTAACTCCACTTTCTCACCAGAGATGTACCGTAGCTGCTAGGTTTCACCAGCAATTTCTGTTTGTGTTTTTGATTCAGATGTCCAACATCCATAGTTCCTTGTTTTACATCAGTCGTGGGAGCCCTGCTTTTCCTGCTTTATTTGCAGGGTATAGACCTTGTCTTGTAAGGGACAGTTTCAAAGTTTGGAGGTGACATGAACCTTGGAAGGATTGTAAACTCTAAGCAAGAGAGTTGAAAAGTCCACAAGTTCACAGACATGTTGGTGGAGTGAGCAGGTAGCTTCCAGGTAAAGCTCAATGCAAGAAGTTTGAGACGATCCATTTTGGGGAGAGAAAACATTTGTAACGTCAGGGGTGCAGTACTTAAGAAGTGCAGGAGTGGTCTGGGCAGCTTTTCACAGATCATTGAAGATAGTAGGATATGTAGAGAGAGCAGTTAATAAAGCATATGGTATCCTGGGCTTTAATAATAGAGTTATTAGGGTATAATAGCAAGAAGGTTATGTTGAACTTGTATAAGAAATTTGTTAATCCTCACCAGGAGTGCTGAGCACTGTTGTGAATGCTACAATATTGGAAGGATGTGAACACTTTGGAAGAATGCAGAAGAGATCGACAAAAATGATTCCAAAATGAGAAACTTAATGTATGAGAATACATTGGACAGATTGGGTCATTCTCCTTAGAGAGGAGAGGAGGGGTCAAGAGAAGATGTGACAGACATTGCCAAACTCATATGAGGTCTGAATAGAGTAGATAGGGAGAAACTGTTCCCCTTTGTGAAAGGATCGAGAATGAGATGGCTCAGATTTAAAGCGATTTGCAAATGTAATGAAGAAGATCTTTTTCACGTTCAGGTCTGGAGTGCACAGCTTTGAAATGTGATGGTGAGTCAATTGAGGTATTGGTGATTATTTAATTGGAAAAAGGGTGTGAGGAAGGGGTGTGTGGCAGGAGTCATAATGCTTGCTGGGAAGCAGTGTGGACATAATGGGCTGAATGGCCACCTTCTGTACTGTAACAATCTATGATTCTGTGACTCTTTCTCTTGTTTGTTTGTGGAATGTGAGTATTGCTGGCTAAGAAGACAGTCAACAGGATGTGATTTATCCATTCCCTGCAGCCTTACACTGCAGTGGGCAGGATAAATTTCCTAATAATGGGGCTCATGCCAATCACCAGAAGGAAGAGGTGCCATCCTTAGCAAGAGTATCCGATTGACCAGCCATTCCACCAGTGTCAGCAGTGCCACAAGCTCAGTGGTGGGCACTGCTGGTACTGCAGGCAAGGCCACATGTGGGACCAAGGAATCTATAAATCCTGGATATTGGGTCGAGGAAGGTTTGTAAATCTTTGGTTGGGATGGATTTTGCAGAGCAGTTGAGCATGATGCTATGTGTAATTGGAGTGCCCCCAAGTTGCCCCCTGAAAACAACACCCTCCCTTCTTTCCTTCCCACCATTTTATGCATGTCTTTATAAACAAAATGTGGATTCCTACCGACTTGCTTTGCAAAATCCATTTCCAACTCTCCACCCTCAGTACCTTTGTCCCTTGATGAAGATTTCCAATTCCTTCCTGAAGGATCATCATTGAGCTGAAATGTTAATCTTATTTATCTCCCTGTTGAATCTGTCTGCCCTGTTGAATAATTCTAGAATTTCCTGATTTCCATCTCAACCTTCCAGCACCTGAAATTCTTTGCTTTGAGCAGAGGGAAAGTTGATGAGGAATATGTGTCATCTGAGAATGTATTAGGGGTCATGGGAAGGGGAGATATCCAGAGGATGTTTGTGAACATTTCATAAATATCATTAGTACCATGTTCCCAGGAAGTTAAAACAGTGAATAAAATATTGAAAGGCATGGAAAGATCATAATATATAGATCCAGAGAGGTGTTGCACCTGACCGAGATCACATCTGGACAGAATCATAGACTCTCTGCAGTGTGGAAATACCATTTCGCCCATCAAGTCTATATTGATCCTCTGAAGAGCTGCGCACCCAGAACCATCCTCTACCCTACACCCCTGCGTTCCCCATGGTTAATCCGCCTAGCCTTTGCATCCCTGGACACTATGAACAATTTAGCATGGCCAATCCACCTAATCCACATATTTAAAGTCTGGTTGATGATTTGTAGCTCGGGTGTCCGTTGTTGTGGTTCTGTTCGCCGATCTGGAAGTTTTTGCTGCAAACGTTTCGTTCCCTGGCTAGGGAACATCATCAGTGCTATCGGAGCCTCCTGTGAAGCGCTGCTTTGATGTTTCTTCCGGTATTTATAGTGGAAGCGGCAAGAACAAACCATTATAAATACCGGAAGAAACATCAAAGCAGCGCTTCACAGGAGGCTCCAATAGCACTGATGATGTTCCCTAGCCAGGGAACGAAACGTTTGCAGCAAAAACTTCCAGCTCGGTGAACAGAACCACAATAATCCACATATCTTTGGACTGTGGAAGGAAACCAGAGCACCTGGAGTAAACCCACACAGACATGGGGAGAACTTATAAACTCCACACAGACAGTCACCCAAGGGTGGAATCAGACTTGCATTCCTGACATTGTGAGGCAGCACTGCTAACCACTGAGCCACCGTGCTGCTACATGCAAAATTGACTGTTTATTTCAAAAAAGAAAAATGGAACACAACTAATTCCAGCCCTTCAAGGAATGAGAATAAATCGAGCAAACAGGGTATTTTGCGGTTGAGAAAAGATAAATTCTTAAATCCTTTTAATGTCTATTTTAAAGATTTGAATGTTATGTTTTTTTTCCATTTAATGCTTTCTAATTTTCCATTTCATTTTAGGTTGGGATTTATTGGTTACATTTAATGGATTATTTCTGTACTGGATGGATTCTCATTGTAGTTGCTCTGTTGGAACTCATTGGTCTCAGCTGGATCAATGGTGGGTATGACTGGAAAAAAAAATAATTACAATTGAAATGTATTTATGAGAATACTTTCACCTCTTCAGAGAACACTACAAAATCTACACTGGATATTGTGCAGATAACTATAGGGTTTGAACAGTTAGTGAGGATTTAGACTTGAGTCAAATGAATAATGACAGAGGCAAAAGTTTAGGATTATAAAATTCATGAACTAATTTTATTGAACTATGTTTCAAAATCACAAGGCTATGATACAGATATAACAGGTGAACAACATCATGCATGTCCCACAGTGAAAAGCAAAATTTAGAAACTAATTGACTTGGTATTCAATCATGCCCTCACTTGATAACTACCCCACAGCAACTGAATCCTTCCAATCCAATTAACCTGTGGATACTTGCCTTCATTGGAAGTGGCATTGATTGTAAGGGTAGGCAAATTATGCTGCAGCTTTATGGAACTTTAGTTAAGTCACACTTGGTGTATTACATACAGTTCTGGTCACCACAGTAGCAGATGGATGTGGATGCTTAGGAAATGTTTACCAGGATGTTGCAGGGTATGGGGATTTTAGCTATGAAGAACATTTAGACAGACTGGGTTTGTTTTCATTGGAATATGAAAGGTTGAGGGGTGACTTGATAGAAGTTTAGAAGATTGTGATGGCATGGATTGAGTGGAAGGTAAGAGGTTTTTTTCCCCAGGGTGGAGGGATCAATTACTAGGGGACACACTTTCAAGGTGTGGGGGGATGTTTCAAAGTGATCTACAAGGCATGTTTTTTACAGAAAGGGTGGTGAGTGCCTGGAACACGCCTGCTAGAGGAGATGGTGGAAGTAGACACAATAGCAGCATTCAAGAAGCACCTGGACAAATACATGAATAGGAAGGGAATAGAGGGATACAGATCCTGTTCGTGAGGACAGTTTTATTATGGAAGAGCAAAATGTGTAAGCGCAGGCTTAGAGGGCCGATAGGCCTATTTCTATACAGTTGTGTTCTTTGTCCATTCTGACTGTTTCAAAACCCCCAAATATTCCCTTCCTCCTTCATAACAGAAGCATCACATGGGTAGATTCTTAACATTGTTTCAAGACTTCTCACTTCCCTGACCACAATGATGATCCTACAGAATCAGGAGATTCCCTTAATGAGATTGTTCCTGTGAGTGTCTTGATCATCATAGAGATTAGGAACATTAATATGCTTCCTGATCCTTTATCTTGGGACACAGGAATAAGAGTAGGCCATTCAGTCCATCAAACCTGTTCCCCTATTTAATACCATCATGGTCAGTCAACACACCAATGTCTTTTATCTGTGCTATCCATATCCATTCATTCCATTCGACAAGTTTCTTGGTCATTTTCTTGCCCTTATGGTGCCCTGAGAATACAGCCAAGGGAATACTATTTACTGATTACCTGTTTACAGGAATTAACATTAGCCATTGTTTCCACTCCCTTAACTATTGTTCACACAAAGATCAGGCTCATCAATTCTAAAGTGATGAATGCAATTTCTTAGCCGACATTTTACATTTCCAGATTTTGGGAGACCAGGCATTGGCTGGAAGCTGTACACCAGGATCAGGCAGATGTCCCAACACACTGGCTATATGGGAATTGCCTGGGAATGTATGATACTCATGGAAATACCCAGTGTCAAAAATCCTCTGAATAAGTTCCAACTCTGAGTTAGAGACAGAGACTTCAGAAAGTTCTGACTGACTTATAATTACCCAGGAAATGTTAGAAGGATTAAAATCTGCTCTCATTATAAAAATGACTCCCTCAATCATTCACGTTGACCTTACAATGAATAGCATTAACAGTCTCCCACCAAGTCATTCACCTGTGACATCACTTCCCATGGGCATGTGACCACCCACCACTCTCTATTCCAGGCAACACACACCTCTCATCTCCACTATCAAACACTCCCAACTCCATACCTGACCAGATCCAAATCTTCCACAACCCTGCTCCACAACCAACATGACTTCACCACATCATCAATCCCCACTCATTGGCACCTTTGGCCTCAACCTGCCACCTCACTTCATCTCCCATTCACCTTGAACACTTGTCTTCTCGGAACAGTGTGAGAGTTCCTTCAAGACCTTTAAATCTGGGAGTACAGATAATTGATTTGGTGATAAGGAACACTCTGTTCATCCTGTTTGAAATCTTCAGCAATCCTTTCTCTGTTTAACCTGTTCATCAATGCCACCTGTACAAGATGAACTTCAACAGTAAATAAGCTGCCCCGAAGACAGGACAGCGCGAGTGATGGTGTCTCTCTGCTTCCTTGCTATTCACAGGGATAAACAGATTCATCAAGGACATTGAGATGATGATTGGGAAAAGGAATTGGCTTTTCTGGCTCTGGTGGAGAGCTTGTTGGATTCTGATCTCTCCGTGCATTTTAACCGTAAGGAGATGTTACATCTTTGAGTGATTTAAGCTGAATGTAAAAATGTACAGTAAGTCCCTTTCATCATGTTACTGATTTTACTTTCTGTGTTTATTTCATTCAGGCAATCTTAGTCTGGTCCTTAACAACATTTGCCCCTCCAACATATGGACCAGTTGAATACTCTGTCTGGTCAATAGCGCTGGGCTGGTGTATGATCATCTTCTGTATTATGTGGGTACCCATAATAGCCGTGGTGAGAGTTGTCCAAGCTGAGGGCCCCACCTTGTGGCAGGTGAGGAAATGTTTGAAAGATCGGGAAACAGTTTCTGTGACAGCCTCTTAGACTCCTACTTTACAGCAACTTTTAGTAATACAGTGCCTCTACTGCTATATTATATCCCACTGTACTCCCAAGAAGTGTCATAAAGTAAAATCTTACACCAAACCTCACGACAAATTACACAGTAGAAGAACAGAAGCTTGGCTGAACCAGTCGGTGTGAAGATATGTTGAGAAGGAGAAAAGAGAAATAGAGAAGTCTAATAGTGAATATGTAACCACTGGTGATTGTCATTAAAATGCATTTGGTTTACTAATGTCCTTCACGAAAGGACATAGTTGATTCTTACCTATTTTGAGAGCAAACAAAACATCCGACATCAATCTAAGCACCAGACAGGACAAACACAGCCTTGCCGACACTGTGATGTCCTCCTTATTTACATCTGGGGACTTGTTGCTTAATCGGAATAGCCTCTCCTATCTCTGCATCATGCACCATTAGGCTAATACTTCCCAGGTTATTTCCTCATATCTCCCCATGTGATAGTAATGCTCTTTCAGGTAATTTCAATTTTTCTCAGGAAGATAACCCAATCATTTATCCCAATTTTTGACAACTTCCTCATTGTCCCATTTAATTTGAGGAATGTCCAATTCAGAAGCCTCTGAACTTGGCTCTTCCTTCTGTGCTGTAATCATTAACACCTTCTCTTGCTTTCCTTCCCTGTCAAAATATCTTTTGAGTATCCCACAAGACACACTCTGTGAGATTTCTTCCAGTCTGGGGTCCATATCAAGTAGTTTACCTCACTCAATGTCCTTTCGATTTTATAAGATCCACTAAATCCTGTTTTAAAAGGTTCACCTATTACTGGAAGTACCACTAATACCTTATCCCTGATAGCAAAATAGCGATATTTTGATTTCTTATTCCACTTGCTGAGTCATTGTAAGCTGTGGTACTTTTAAATGCTGTTGAGTCAACTCCTTAGCTCAATTTAATCATTCTCTAAAATTTGACACAAAGTCCAAATGGGTGGTCTCTGAATTCTGACATATTAATTTCTCCTTAATCAATTTTAGTGGTCCTCTCACTTCATGTCCAAAAACTAATTCAAATAGACTGAATTAGGTGGATTCATTTGGTACATCTCTGATCATAAAAAGAACAACCAAATTCCCTTATTCCAATCATCTGGATAATCCTGACTTTCAGCCCTCAACATGGTCTTTAGTGTTCAATGCCATCTTTCTAACGCTTCCTGCGATTCTGGATGGTACGCAGTAGATTTGAATTGTTTTATGTCTAAGCTGTCCATAACTTCCTTAAATAGTTTGGATGTGAAGTTTGACCCTTGATTTGACTGTATCTCTGTTGGTAGTCTGTATCTAGTGAAAACTTTGAGTAATTCCTCTACAATCCTTTTAGCTGTGATATTGTGTAATGGAACAGCCTCTTGAAATCTTGTCGATGTATACATTATTGTTAACAAATATTGGTTCCCACTTTTTGTTTGTGGTAGGGGACCTACTCAATCAATTAAGACTCTGGTAAAAAAGTTCCTCAAAATCTGGAATAGGTATTAAAGTTACAGGTTTTATTACCATCGGTGGTTTTCCAATCACTTGACATGCATGACATAGCTGGCAAAATTCAACTACATTCTTGTGCAGTCCAGTAAAAATGTCTTTGTATTTTAGCTTGTGTTTTCCTCACTTCTAAATGGCCTCCAAGTGGTGATTCATGTGCCACCTGCAACATTTCCTTTCTATACCCCACTGGCAATACAATTTGATGAATCTCTGCCCGTTTCTCATCTGCTTGAATATGTGATGGTCTCTTTTTCCTAATTAAGACATCATTTTTCAGGTAATAGCACACAGGGATAAATTCAGACTCCTTCTCTGTATATGCCTTTTGATACAATTGCTTTAAGTTTTCATCTTTCTGCTGAACCTCAATGAGTTTTGCACAGGTAAAGATATTTGCATGATTATTTATTTATTCCTGTTTTATCTTAACTAACTGATTGAATACAGTCTCTGCTAATGCCACTTCAGATTCCTTATCTGTACCCTTTGATCTCTCCTCCTTCAACTGGTGACTCTGTGACCTCATTACTACACAAACAGGGAAGATTCCCAAGTAAGATTCTTGCAGTGCTTTAGTTGCTTGAGTATCCACAGGTCTTTCAACTACAGTAGGCAGCACACCTACCAGTGAATCAGCTGTATCATTCACAATGACAAATTGTTTTCCTGGAACCGAGACTTTGTCCATTACTCGTATACACATGCTCCACTCTTTTCTAGTCACTCTAGCATCATTTTGCATAATTGAGCACTTTTTGTCTCACCATGAACTCTTGTTACCAGTAACTTTTCTGGCAATAGTCCTTCAGGAGTATATTCCTCCACATCCTTCAACATCACAGACTGAGAGAATCCTGTGTCCCTTAATATTATAACCTCTTTACTTGCTATTCTAACATGAATAAACTTTACCTTTCAGGTATATTTTTAAAGCAGATCTGGCATTTCTTCCTTAACCAACCTCTGATCAGCTTGTGCACTCTGATGCAGCTTTCTAGCTCCCACTGTTACCACTCCAACAACACTTCCAGGGTTATCCTGCTTTCCCATGCCTGGCTTTCCTGTGCTTTTCCTAGCCCACCAACACTGTGATTTCATGTGATCTACTTTATTGCAATAAAAACACTGGAGCTTTTACCTTCTTCGTCCCCTTCTGGGGTTTCCTTTTTACGCTGTGATAAGGTCTCCTTATGATCCTCACTGAGATCTATCTCACCCTTTCCACAGGAGGATTTCTCTTTTCCCCAACTTCTATTCCTCATGGATTGAAATTGATGCAGGAAGTCAGACCGTGATTTATGGACCAACTCATAATCATCAGCCACTTCAATTGCTAAGCTTGCCATTTTTCACTCTCTGCTCTGCCAAATGAATTTGCACTATGTCAGGCAGTGAATTTTTAAACTCCTCCAAAATAATTGTCTCTCTAAGGGTATTGTAAGTTTGTTCTATTTTTAAAGCTCGTATCCACCTACCAAAATTACTTTGTTTAATTCTTTCAAATAAAAAATGAGGTCTGCAGATGCTGGAGATCACAGCTGCAAATGTGTTGCTGGTCAAAGCACAGCAGGTTAGGCAGCATCTCAGGAATAGAGAATTCGACGTTTCGAGCATAAGCCCTTCATCAGGAATAAGAGAGAGAGAGCCAAGCCGGCTGAGATAAAAGGTAGGGAGGAGGGACTAGGGGGAGGGGCGATGGAGGTGGGATAGGTGGAAGGAGGTCAAGGTGAGGGTGATAGGCCGGAGTGGGGTGGGGGCGGAGAGGTCAGGAAGAGGATTGCAGGTTAGGAGGGCGGTGCTGAGTTGAGGGAACCGACTGAGACAAGGTGGGGGGAGGGGAAATGAGGAAGCTGGAGAAATCTGAATTCATACCTTGTGGTTGGAGGGTTCCCAGGCGGAAGATGAGGCGCTCCTCCTCCAGCCGTCGTGTAGTTGTGTTCTGCCGGTGGAGGAGTCCAAGGACCTGCATGTCCTCGGTGGAGTGGGAGGGGGAGTTAAAGTGTTGAGCCACGGGGTGATTGGGTTGGTTGGTTCGGGCGGCCCAGAGGTGTTCTCTGAAGCGTTCCGCAAGTAAGCGGCCTGTCTCACCAATATAGAGGAGGCCACATCGGGTGCAGCGGATGCAATAGATGATGTGTGTGGAGGTACAGGTGAACTTGTGGCGGATATGGAAGGATCCCTTGGGGCCTTGGAGGGAAGTGAGTGTGGAGGTGTGGGCGCAAGTTTTACATTTCCTGCGGTGGCCGGGGAAGGTGCCGGGGGTGGAGGTTGGGTTGGTGGGGGGTGTGGATCTGACAAGGGAGTCACGAAGGGAGTGGTCCTTGCGGAACGCTGATAGGAGAGGGGAGGGAAATATATCCTTGGTGGTGGGGTCCGTTTGGAGGTGGCGGAAATGGCGGCGGATAATACGTTGTATGCGCAGGTTGGTGGGGTGGTAGGTGAGAACCAGTGGGGTTCTGTCTTGGTGGCGGTTGGAGGAGCGGGGCTCAAGGGCGGAGGAGCGGGAAGTGGAGGAGATGCGGTGGAGGGCATCGTCGATCACGTCTGGGGGGAATCTGCGGTCCTTGAAGAAGGAGGCCATCTGGGTTGTGCGGTGTTGGAATTGGTCCTCCTGGGAGCAGATGCGGCGGAGACGAAGGAATTGGGAATATGGGATGGCGTTTTTACAGGGGGCAGGGTGGGAGGAGGTGTAGTCCAGGTAGCTGTGGGAGTCAGTCGGTTTATAATAGATGTCTGTGTTGAGTCGGTCGCCCGAGATAGAAATGGAAAGGTCTAGGAAGGGGAGGGAGGAGTCTGAGACAGTCCAGGTGAATTTCAGGTCGGGATGGAAGGGATAGAACACAACTACACGACGGCTGGAGGAGGAGCGCCTCATCTTCCGCCTGGGAACCCTCCAACCACAAGGTATGAATTCAGATTTCTCCAGCTTCCTCATTTCCCCTCCCCCCCTTGTCTCAGTCGGTTCCCTCAACTCAGCACCGCCCTCCTAACCTGCAATCCTCTTCCTGACCTCTCCGCCCCCACCCCACTCCGGCCTATCACCCTCACCTTGACCTCCTTCCACCTATCCCACCTCCATCGCCTCCCCCTAGTCCCTCCTCCCTACCTTTTATCTCAGCCGGCTTGGCTCTCTCTCTCTTATTCCTGATGAAGGGCTTATGCTCGAAACGTCGAATTCTCTATTCCTGAGATGCTGCCTAACCTGCTGTGCTTTGACCAGCAACACATTTGCAGCTGTTAATTCTTTCATACTCAATATAAGTTTGACCAGGGTTCCTCCTTAGATTCTTTAAACGTCTATAGGCTTTCTGGTACCAATTCATATGCGCTTAAGATTGATTCTTTTCCCTACTCATACTCCCCAGATACCTGCTCTGATAGCGATGTGAATTCCTCACTAGCTCAACCCACAAGTTTGGTTTGGATCAACAAAACCCACACACTGACTGGCCATTGCATTTGTTTAGATTCTTTTTCAAATGAAATGACAAGGGCTTCCACATTCTTCTCATTAAATTTAGGCCTTGTTTGAACATACTTAAACAGTTTCTCACTAGGCTTCTGACTGCCAGGGGCTTGCTCATCCTCACTCTCTTCCTCACTAAACCTACCTTCAGCCTGCATCTCCATCCTTTTGTGCTGACTTCCCTTTTTAAGTGTCAATTTCTAAAGTTTAATCTCTTTGCTTTTTCTTTCTCTTCTGCTAGAGTTCTTCATTAACTTTCTTTCTCTGTGGCTAAAGCCCTTAATGTGTTTGCTTTTTCTCTCTCTTCTGATTTTAATTGTAATTCAAACTGTTTCATTTCTGCTGCCCTTTCCTTATCTCTCCCCTCTAACTCAAGCTGCTTCATTTACAATCGAATTCTTGCCATCTCTACACATCCTGATAGTGTTTCCAGCAAATTTGAATACTGAGCTAGTGCTGAATTCATCTCATCTTTCCTCACATTAGGAGGTAAATTCAACCCTAGCTTGTCTATTAATTCATGCAGTTTGGTCTTATCTTCCTTTTGCAAAACCCCCGAGGTCACTTCTTCCACCTCCAGGAACTCCTTGGTGATTGAACGAGCCATTGCCATCCGAACACGGTTTAAACCAACCAAATCAACACCTGAAATAAAAGACACTAGCAACTACCACTCGCTGTTTAAATCCCGCAAAAAGCCCCCAGTCTGTCATGGACTAGGTCTGACTGTAACTTTGCTATTTGTTTAATGAGGTGTACAGTGGATATTCCTGGAGTACATCAGCTTGGTCAACTGCCAGGTTTTAAACAAACAAAATTTATTTGCAAAATTATAAAATGAACTACAAGGAACAGAAAACAGAATACCCGATAACTTATCCTATCCAAACCCTACCAAATGATGCTGTTCTGCAAATTCTTGCAACAATCCCAGTACACAGATCCCTAAGCACAAACAGCAAACAATGGCACAGGCAGCATACAGTTCAAAATCAGAAGGGCAGAAGGACAGAGAGAAGGCTTCCAGTTTCCCCCATGACTCTACTCCCTCCCGTACTGAACTGAAGAGCTAGAGAGCTGGCCACGTCCCCTTGACAAGATCAAGTTTTCAAAAGGTCTTTCAAGCTTTTGATCTGAAGCAGTATTTGTTTGGGGAAACAACAAGGCCCCAGTGAACCATTCAAAGTTCAGGCACGATGGAGCCTGGCCAATTATCCCCTCTCTAAAAAAAAAACTCAAGGGCAAACTAACTTGTACCAGACCATTACTGTGACAATTGTTGGGGGCTTATAATCCAATCCAATCAAAGTGATCACCCCTTTCTTATTTTTAGTTCATCCATATAGCTAGACAATCACCCAGGAATATTCTGTCTAAGTACAAGTTGAATTCCCTAATCAAAAACATCATTCCCTCACCTCTCTTGTGCACCTTTTTATCCTTCCGATAGCATCAACATGCCAAGCATTAAGCTGCCAGTCATCATCCTCCCTCAGCCAAATTTCTGCAAAGGGTATGATATCCCAGTCCCATGTTCCTATCCATACCCTACGTACATCTGCCTTACCTGTCAGTCCTCTTGCGTTGAAATAAATGTGTTTAATTCATTGTTTTTCCTCATAGCCCGCCATGCTCTTGCCTGCCTTGTTTATTGAACTTTCTCCCTTTATCTTCTGTATCAGTTCTCAACCTTTTCTCTTTTCTCATTGTTGCTCCCATCCCTGACCCCCATCACGGTTTAAGAAAGTGCAGTCAGAGAAGAGAAGGGTATTATTAAGCAGGAGAGGGGTCAGAAGGGATTTACCAGGATGTGGCCAGGTATGGAAGGTTTGAGTTATAAAGAAAGGCTGAAACGTTTTTTCACTGGAGCGTAGGAGGTTGAGAGGTGACCTGATAGAGGTTTCTAAAATAATGAGAGGTATAGATAGAATTGATGGTAGTTGTCTTTTCCCTATGATGGGGAATTTCAAGACTAGGGGGACATTTTTAAGGAGAAAGTGAGGACTGCAGATGCTGGAGATCAGAGCTGAAAATGTATTGCTGGAAAAGCGCAGCAGGTCAGGCAGCATTCAAGGAGCAGGAGATTCGATGTTTCGGGCAATTTTTAAGGTGAGCAGTGAGAAGTGAGAGATTTGAACAAGATATGAGGCAATTTTTTTACACCAAGAGTAGTTTGTGTGTGGACTTCCTGAGAAATGATGGATGTGGGTACAATTACAGCATTTAAAAGATATTTTGATGGATACGTGAATAGGAAAAGTTTGGAGAGATATGAGCCAAGACCAGGCAGGTGAGACTAACTTAGTTTGGGATTATGTTCAGCATGGACAGGTTAAACCAAAGTGTTTCCATGCTGTGTGAATCTATGACTCTGACCAATCAGAAAGAGGCTGGCAAGAAGTCAGGAAAGCTCCAGAGTGCATTGCGATCCGGAACAGATTAGTGTTGGATGACCACATTTATTTCTGGAGAAGGTGGGACGTACAAGTGTTCTGGTTTTCTGAAGGTATTGCTGAATGTGATGGTGGGATTTAAAACTAATTTTTGCAGGGGTCTGGGATACTAAATGGAGGTTCAGTAAAGGTTAATGTACTGAAAAGTATTGAAGAACCCACTATTGCAATGCAAAAATTCGTGCAAATATATTCAAGTTAGTGCAGAATGGAGTGTGGCAAAGATGGATGGTATTTTTTTAATGCAAGGAGTCTTGTGAGTAAGGCAGAGGAGTTGTGCGTGTTTATTAATGTATGAGGATCTAATATCATTGCTATCACAGAGATGATTGTGGTTGAGGAAAGAACATGATTGTCAGCACAATATTCTGGGTTATAGAATCTTCAGGTGAGATAGGGGAGATGGGTGAGGGTGTAAAAGAGCTGGTGTCACCACATTGATCAGGGAGTCAGTTACTCCAGTAAGCAGGAATAATATCTTAAAACAAACACAAACAATGCTGCAGAACACAGAAGGTCTGGCAGAATCAATAGAGAGATAAACAGAGTTAATTAGTTGAGTCCAGTACAAGGCTTCTTCAGAGTTGAAAGTTGTAGGAAAATGGGCCTTTATACTTTTGTCAGAGACAGAGGAGGGTGTAGGGGCCAGAGGACCAGTGCAAAAGACAGGGAGCAGCAGCAGCAAGAGAGAACAGCTCCTTCGGGTGATTGATGGCGGTTGCAGCTGCCATGGTGATCGGTCTTCCTGTGGTTTTTTTTGTTTCTGCATGGGAGTCGGTTGGGGCAGGGCCCCATGCAGTCCCAGATCCTTGGCTGGCTCTGGCTCTAGCACTGAGGTCACAGATGAGGCCTGAGCCAGGATCCCGATGACTGGTGGCAGCTTCGCAGGGAGAGCAGGAGGTAGGAGATCAGGCCCATGGCTCCAGCTCAGACATAGAGGCTTGTGGGAGACATGGCAATGGCAGGGGTGGGTCCATAATTAAGAACTCAGAGCCCAATGACAAGACCCTGGAGCCCGTTACAAAGACCCTGGCTGATGTTAAGCAGTGAATGGAGGAGGAGCGGAGGGTATTAAGAAGAAGAGGGAAAGATGAACTCAAAAGCAGTAAAATTTTGCATTAAACTCAGTCTTTCAAGATGACGCTGAATGTGGTGACACATTGCATTTTGCACAAGAGAATACACTTTTTGTTGTATTTTTATATGCAATCATCACTCTTCCAAACCCACTGGTGTTTGTGATTCAGCCAAAAGATCATGCACCTAGCAAAGCTTCTAATGATCCAGCCAGATGGCTAAGCTGATCAGTAAATAACATTTGAAAGCAATGGAAGTTTTTCAGTAATTAGCTCTGGATCTCACACTGAGAGAGCCCTATCTAATCATACAATTCAGAATATTGCTTTACCCTATCAATAACCTACTCCAATACAGATGAAGACTTTTGAATATTAATGTGCTGCTCTTTCAATTGGTGACTTGCTGATAGTCAGAGGCAACAGTATAGGAACCATACTATTTAATAGTTACTTAACTTTTCCAACTATAGAACTATTACACCTCACTTTAGTAAGCATAGTTATAATTTACGCGATAACATTTCATGATGGAATGCTAAGAAAGAAATACAGGTTTACTTCTCTCTTATAATCTTCCAACTTTAAACATTTGGTTAGAGGTGAGACTGCCAGATCAATGGACAAGCAATCATGTTTTTCCCAAATCCATGTACATTTCATCTTATATAGGGATTGCAAAACTGCAGCCACACATTCAAAACTAATTAAAATTTCATTACGTAAAATGAACTCGGGTAGCAGGGGATGACAATTATACTTCTAATATGGGAGAAGACCCGTTCATTTTTAGAAGAAATCTTAGATAGCTTTTCTTTGGCTGAAGTTCAACTTGGTTTGGATTCACTTGGAAGCTATTCCTTTTAAAACCAGTGCTTTGCCCAAACCCTGAGGACAGGGAATGAATGCCCTTTGATCGTAACTGTTCTGAAAACAAATCATTTAACTCAATAGAAATGTTTAGGGTGGAAATTGAATGATTAGCTAAGCAGAGTTACACCTGTTATGAAACACAGTAAGAGGCTGACTTCTGACTCAACAAGAATAATCCATTCATGAGAAGTTGAAGGACTTTTGGCCAAAAGGAGTGTCCTCATTTTACTTCCAATTCTTGTGCAAGTGGAAGAATAGTTCATTGATGTCTGAAAATGGACCGAAGGCATTTATTTCTGTTCTTACTGAATGCCAATCGGCCAAACCCTCCACAGGATACGGTGAGTATTTCAACAAAACAAAACAGTAAAAATCCATGTAAGACAATTTCAGATACTGTTGATTTGTAGATTTTGGTCGTTGTGAATTGTAGACTCTCTGTGGACATCTGGCTGTTTCTAACCTGACAGACATTGCTGCTAAATAGAGAATTGCACCATTTTCCGATAGTTGTGGGAGTGGTGACTATACATTTCACTTGAGATCTAGTCTGAGAAAGATTAATGTCTGAGCTTGCCATTTCAATTCTTTCTCCCAGGATACCGCCAATGAACATGGTGCTGTGGGTGATGAGAATGTGGAACGGGGTAACTGGTCTTCGAAGACTGATTACCTGCTCTCAATGATTGGTAATGCAGTGGGTTTTGGGAATGTTTGGAGATTTCCTTACCTGGCTTACAAAAACGGAGGAGGTATGGTAGAGAAATTAAAAATATCGGAGAGTAAAAAAGGCAGAACTAAATGGATCGATTTGTTGACTTATCCTGAAAATTGTAGTTCAGTAAATAACAAATGTTTATTGCACTAAAAATGATATAGTAAATAATGCAGAGTTAAACAATTTCAATGTGAACTGGTAAATTCAATCCCACAGCTCACAAGTTTGACTACTATTTTCTTATGAAGAGAGAGATATGTCAAGGTAATAGTTTAAAATTAGCAATGTGATGCATCAAATATATACTACTTATAAACCAAAGTAAATGGTTCATTTATTAATTTGCAATGTATTTTCAGTTGATATTGTTTAGAATGCATGAGCCATCCACCTCAGATATATTTACTGCACAATGTGTGAAATCCTCAGAATAGCAGGCTCCTCAGTGAGGCCCTGTGTTCAGGCTGGTACATTATCAACAAAACTGCTCAAATCAGGGCTCTTCACAACCCACACCATTGGATTGATGGAAACCAAGCGCAAATGTATAAGAAATGTCACAACATGACTGTGTAAAGTGACCTGAAAAGATATCTGATTGTGTTAGAGAGTGAAATTCATAAAACGGGAATTTGGACATTCGTAGAGATTTCAGGGTAAATTTTAATCCACCCCACACAGTGTAAGCATGGAGTTTCACTTGAAAATTGAAGTCCTTTCCGCTATTTTCCAGGTGCATTCCTTATTCCCTATTCTGTCATGCTGGCCCTTGTTGGGATACCATTGTTTTTCTTGGAGTGTTCCTTTGGTCAGTTTGCCAGCCTTGGGCCTGTTGCAGTCTGGAGGGCTGTGCCTATGTTACAAGGTGAATGTTTATTTTATCGATACAGTCACAGCAAATTTGGAAAAGTAATAGTGTTGATTTAATAAATAATAATAAACCTCCCTTATCTGACAAAGGTTAAAGCCAAGCTTGTGAAGTAATGTTGCACTCTGATCTGCCATACACGTTATTAGATGTGGTACATGCTGTCTATTGGTTTTTGGCTCATAGTTTGTCAGGTTTTTTAATAAAAAATGATGAATTGAAACCCAGGATTCGGGACCTAACACAGCAGAGTGACATCATTGGTAAGGCATAAGTTCATTGGTTGATAATAGCTACTAACATGACTGTTATTGGCTACTTTCAGGTTGAAGGTAAATAAGGGAAATATTTAAAGTTACAAATTAAAAGATCAGTTGGAATTTTTTGAAAAAAATCAAATTAAGAACTTTTTAAATAAAATCGAGATGCAGGGCTAGGCAATATCTTGTAACTGCCTGAAATTGGAGTTGATGGACCCTACTGAGGAGCTGAAAATGTATTGCTGGAAAAGCGCAGCAGGTCAGGCTGCATCCAAGGAGCAGGAGAATCGACGTTTCGAGCATGAGCCCTTCTTCAGGAATGAGAAGAGTGTGCCAAGCAGGCTAAGATAAAAGGTAGGGAGGAGGGACTTGGGGGAGGGGCGTTGGAAGTGCGATAGATGGAAGGAGGTTAAGGTGAGGGTGATAGGTTGGAGTGGGGGTTGGGGCGGAGAGGTCAGGAAGAAGATTGCAGGTT
This sequence comes from Hemiscyllium ocellatum, assembly GCF_020745735.1. Classification (NCBI taxonomy): domain Eukaryota; kingdom Metazoa; phylum Chordata; class Chondrichthyes; order Orectolobiformes; family Hemiscylliidae; genus Hemiscyllium; species Hemiscyllium ocellatum. The sequence goes on along the minus strand of NC_083411.1, from coordinate 48,999,616 downwards.
AGGAAGGTGGTGCTGAGTTCGAGGGTTGGGACTGAGACAAGGTGGGGGAGGGGAAATGAGGAAACTGGAGAAGTCTGAGTTCATCCCTTATGGTTGGAGGGTCCCTAGGCAGAAGATGAGGCACTCTTCCTCCAGCCATTGTGTTGCTATGGTCGGAGGATGGAGGAGTCCAAGGACCTGCATGTCCTTGGCGGAGTGGGAGGGGGAGTTGAAGTGTTGAGCCACGGGGTGGTTGGATTGGTTGGTCCGGATGTCCCAGAGGTGTTCTCTGAAATGTTCCGCAAGTAGGCGGCCTGTCTCCCCAATATAGAGGAGGCCACATCAGGTGCAGCGGATGCAGCAAATGATGTTTGTGGAGGTGCAGGTGAATTTGTGGCAGATATGGAAGGATCCCTTGGGGCCTTGAAGGGAAGTAAGGGGGGAGGTGTAGGTGCAAGTTTTGCATTTCTTGCAGTTGCAGGGGAAAGTACTGGGAGTGGAGGTTGGGTTGGTGGGGGGCGTGGACCTGACAAGGGAGTCACGGAGGGAGTGGTCTTTTCGGAACGCTGATAGGGGAGGGGAGGGAAATATATCCCTGGTGGTAGGGTCCGTTTGGAGGTGGCGGAAATGATGACGGATGATATGAGGTTCAATGTGACCACATCTGTGACAAGTGTTAGTTTCTCTTGTGTATGACCTGTCCTTCTTTGTGTGTGGCTGCATCAAGCTGTGTGTAGCTCCTCAGTACACAAACACTAAATCTGACTATGTACTGAGGTTCTACTTGTCCCTGGTGTTGTGAAGGATGGGACTGGTCTTGTTGCTGCAGACTGCTCCAAGGAATTTGACTGTTCCATATCGCCTGTCCTTTGTGAAGAATTTCAAAACACTTTTCACCACAGGTCTATTAGGAAGAGGTCAGTATGTAGCATCCTCAAGACCCTGTGGGAAAAGGACAAGTTAGTCAGCAGACTGTCAAAGTCATTTCGCAGAATGCCTCATCGCCAGAATTTTCAAACAAGCACCATGACATCACTTGGCTCATGGTGAGAAGGGCAGTACCTGTGAAATTCTTCTTGTACGCCTGGATTGTCTGCGCCACTGCATGTTGCCTACAAAGCGGTTTAAGGAGGGGGAGTTTGTGACTGTCTCACATCTCCTGCTGGAATATGCCTTTGCAAAGAGAGACTGGAGAGAGATGCCACAACTGTGTCACTCGCCCATCTCCACTGACTTGCAGCTGTCTGCACTGGACCCGCTGTTATAGGAGTCACCATTCTTCAGGTGCCATCTCATCACTGCTGGGCCCATTTCAATGCTGCCTCCAATATTGGGTAGACCTTTGGGCCCCACAATCAGGAGTTCCCACTCCGGGCCTCCCGTGATTTCAGCCAGGAGTCTCCTGCTCCGCTGATGCCTTGGTGACACCAGGTGTCCCCGCTCTGGGCCTACTGCGAGCCGGAGTGCCTCATTCCACTGACAGGCCAGTCTGCTGGTGTGCCAAGATTCCCACTCCAGCCACCGCCCTCCAATATGCCAGCACTGGCACCTTAAAGAGTCCATCACCTCCGTCTCCGATTGCTGGAGGAGCAGGGGAATGTCCTTGCTACCATCACTGCCACCTCCAATTACCGGAAGGCTGTCACCACTCCGTGTAAAGCCTGCTCTTGTTGCCTCTGACCAACCCACCAAAGAAACGAGAAATGAAAAGAAAAAAAATCAAGAGAGAGCAGAAATTAAAAGATTTTTAAAACGTAGATGGAAGTGGATGAGCTCTAGATAAGAGTCTGCGTGCAGCCCTGCTACACTGTCGCCATCTTGGAAAATTGAGGGTTTGCAGAGCAAAAATGACCCTGACGAGAGTTATGTCCAGGCCTCCCAGCAGCAGTCAGGATATGGGTCAGAAAATAAATCAGGAGGTAGAAAAGGCATGTAAAAAATGATGCACAATTGCAGTAATCATGGGAGTCTTCAATATACAACTGGACGAGGAAAATCAGGTTGGTAGGGGATCCAATAAAAAAGGGATTTGCAGAATGTCTACGAGGTGATTTGTTCGAGCAACTTGTGATAGAGCCCTCCAGGGGACAGGCAATTCTGGATTTGGTGCTGTGTAATGAGGTAAACTCGATTAAGGAGCTTAAGGTGAATGATCCATCGGGGGCAGTGGCCATAATATGATAAAATTCACCCTTCAGTTTGAAATGGAAGAGCAGGAATCTGGTGTAAGATCTTTACAATTGAGTCAATGCAACCAGAAAGCCATGAGGGAGGGGCTGACCTGAGTTGATTGGAAGGGGACCATAACAGGGAGGACGGTAGAGCAGCAATAGCAGGAGTTTCTGGAGGTAGTTTGAGGGGCAAAACAGAAATTCATCCCAAGGAAGAAGAAACATAGTAAAGGGAGGATGAGGCAACCACGGCAGACAAGGGAAGTCAGGAATAGCATCAAATCAAAAGGAAAAGCATCCAATGTGGTGAAAATTAGTGGGAAGTCTGGAAATTTGGAGGCAGTTAAAAACTAGCAGAGGATACTTACAAAAACAATAAGGGGGAAGAAGATGAAATCTGACGATAAGCAGATTGTAATATAAAAGAAGATTGCAAGAGTTGCTTTAGATGCATAAAAGGTCAGAAAGAGGTGAGAGTGGACATTGGACCATTAGAAAATGAGGCTGGGGAAGTAGTAATGGGGAACAAAGAAATGGTGAAGAAAGTGAATAGGGACTTTGCATCAGTCTTCACTGGTGGAAGGCACCATTAGTGTGCCAGGATGTCAAGAGTCAGGAGGTAGAGGTGAGTGTAGGGGCCATTCCAGTGGGGAAGGTGCTGGGGAAGCTGCAAGGTCTGTAGGTGAGTAATTCAGCTGGGTCAGATGGACTACACCCCAGAATCCTGAAGGTGATAGCTGAGGAGATTGTACAGGCATTGTTGGTGAACATTCAGGAATCACTGGAGTCAAGGAAGTTGCCAGACAACTGGAAAATGGTTAATGTAACATCCCTGTTTCGGAAGGTATGGAGGCAGAAGGGAGGAAACTATAAGCCGGTTAGTCTGACCTTGATCATTTATAAGATTTTACAGTCCATTATTAAGGATGAGATTGTGGAGGGTTTGGAAGTGCATGGTAAAGTAGGGCTGAGTTAGCACAGCTTCATCGAGGGTAGGTCATGTCTGACAAGTTTGTTAGAATTCTTTAAGGTGGTAATGAGCAGGTTAGACGAAGGAGAACCAATGGATGTGATCTATTTGAATTTCCAGAAGGCCTAAAATCAGGAGCCATGTATGAAGCTGCTAAATGGGATAAGAGCCGGTGGTGTTAGGGGCAAGGTCCTGACATGGTTAGATTAGTGTGGAAATAGGCCCTTTGGCCCAACAAGTCTACACTGACCCTCCAAACAGTAACCCATCCAGACATGGATAGAGGATTGGCTGACTGGCAGAGGGCAGAGATTAGGGATAAATTCACCAGTTCCACAAGGACTGTTGGGACCACAACATTATGCATTAACAATCTGGACAAAGGGACTGGGGGCATCGTTGCTACGTTTGCAGTTGTCACAAAGATTGGTAGAGGGACAGGAGGGGCTGAGGAAGTGGGAAGTCTGCAAAAGTACTTACAGTGTGAGGAGAATGGGCAAAGAAATGGCAGATGGAATACAGGATGGGAAATTGTGAGAGTTATGCAATTTGGTAAGAAGAATAGAAACAAAGACTATTTTCAAATTGGGGAAAGGCTTTGGAAAACCGAAACATAAAGGGTAGTTTAGGATTCCCTTAAAGTTAACATGCAGGTTCAGTTGGCAGGTAGGAAGGCAAATACAACGTTAACATTCATTTCAAGAGGGTTAGGATATAAGAGCAGAGATGTGCTACTGAGGTTCTATAAGGCTCTGGTCAGACGGCATTTGAAATATATGAAAATGTTTGGACCCTATGTCTCAGAGAGGATGTTCTGACCTTGGAGGGGTCCAGAGGAGGTTTACAAGAATGATCCCAGGGATGAAGGGATTGTCAAATGAGGAACAGTTAAGGACTCAAAGGAGCCGAGGAGGATTTACAGAATAATGACATTTACAGAATAATGACATTTACAGAATAATGAATGGTCTGAATAGAGTAAACCTGGAGAAGATGTTTCCACTAGTAGGAGAGACTGGGACATGAGGGAACAGCCTCAAGCTGAAGGGACAACTCATCAGAACTGAGATTAAGAGGAATGTCCACAGCCAGAGGGTGGTGACTGTGGAACTCATTGATGCAGCAGGTTGTGGAGGCCAAGTCATTGAGTAAACTCAAGACAGAGATAGATAGCTTCTTGGTGGTAAGGGGTTCAAGAGTTATGGGGAGAACTCAAGAGAATGAGGTTCAAAGACATATCAGCCATGACTGAATGGCAGAGCAGACTCAGTGGGATGAATGGCCTAATTCTGCTCCTATACCTTATGACCTTATGGCCTAAGACTGGGCATGTGTGATTATCACCACTCACAATGATAATGGTGTCCTAAAGAATTAGTGAGAGGGCAAATAAAGGTGAAGACAAGGAGCATCATTCTTGTAATCTAGACAAAGAACTATAACATAATTAACATTTCCTGTTTAATACAAAAAGCCTTTGAAATCTTTACTGTTGGACACTGAATGTTGAAGCAGCCAACATTATCGATTGAACAAAACCGATATTTCCCCAAAGGTGTGGTCAGCCAGGGCAGTCTCCCTGTTCTGTCCTGTGCTCACTGAAAGAAAATCCAATTTGGTTGAATGACCAGCCAAATGCATGTCAAATACATTATTTTAAATCAATAATTCACAAACCAGACTCCCCTGTTCTTTCTTCTGTTTTCAGGTGTGCGGATTGCTATGATGCTTCTGATTACAATGTCCAACATTTTGTACAACTGCATCGTTGGCTACAGTCTATACTACCTGTTTGCTTCCTTCCAATCACCCCTACCATGGGCAGACTGCTTCAGGTGGTGAGGAGCAGATGAAACATGCAGCAGGGCCCCCAAAGGTACAGTGTTTAGCTTCTACTGGGGAAAGTGTACACACTGACTGTTCATTGTTCATTCTGTCAGTCTGAGTGAGGGAGAGAGATGAACAATAGTTTCAGTGACCATCCTCATTGTGGCCATACAGCAGAAAGACTCGGATAGAAAGCAGCAGCAGGAATCATGGCACTGAGTCACTGGAATAGCAGGACAGTCAGTCAGAAATAAATAGTGAAACATCAGAATTTAACAGTCTTTCACATGTCTCACGTTTACTTTCACCTTGTCAATAAGTCTGTGTTGTGTTCTTTCTGACTGCGTTCATTGTTTGTATCTCTCTCCATCCCTGTATTGTGTCTCACACTGACTCCCTTCTCTGTCTATTACTGTGTTTTTTACAGCTATCATTTTCTTAACTTATTCTCTTTCTCTGAGTTTTTCCAAATATCGATCATCTCACATATATTTCTTACACAGTCTGACTCTAAGACACACAGAGTTTTTGTTGCAATTATTTAAATGTCTCATCTCTTTAATTTCATCTCATCTTCCACAATAACACTATTTAACTCAGGATGTCTCATGCCACTATCAAAGGTTCATGTTGTGTGAATTGACAAGACTTAATGTGAAATCTTGATGTGAGTCAAGTTGAAATTTCTGAAACAGAGGACAAAATACTTCAGCTTTGAAAGAAAATCTACTTTTAAATAAACTGGGATTGTGGGTGTTCCCCTGACCATACTGTACAGACTGGGGCTGTGGGTGATCCTGGACATCAACTACAGTCTGCACAATATGGTGATAAATCACCCACAGTCCCAGTCTGTACAATACAGACAGGGGTCACCCACAGTCCCAGTCTGTACAATACTGTCAGGGATCACCCACAGTCCCAGAGTGTATAATACAGTCAGGGATCATCCACAGTCCCAGTCTGTACAATACAGTCAGGGATCATCCACAGTCCCAGTCTGTACAATACTATCAGGGATCATCCACAGTGCCAGTCTGTACAATACAGTCAAGGATCACCCACAGTCGCAGTCTGTACAATACAGCCAGGGATCACCCACAGTCCTAGTCTGTACAATACAGTCAGGGATACACCTACAGTCCCAGTCTGTACAATACAGTCAGGGATCACCCACAGTCCCAGTCTGTACAATACTGTCAGGGATACACCTACAGTCCCAGTCTGTACAATACAGTCAGAGATCATCCACAGTCCCAGTCTGTACAATACAGTCAGGGATACACCCACAGTCCTCGTCTGTACAATGCGGTCAGGGGTCACCTACAGTCCCAGTCTGTACAATACAGTCAGGGATCACCCACAGTCCGAGTCCGTACAATACAGTCAGGGATCACCCACAGTCCCAGCCTGTATAATACAGTCAGGGATACACCCACAGTCGCAGCCTGTACAATACAGTCAGGGATCATCCACAGTCCCAGTCTGTACAATATACTCAGGGATCACCCATAGTCCCAGTCTGTACAATACAGTCAAGGATCACCCACAATACCAGCCTGGACAATAAAGTCAGGGATCACCCACAGTCCCAGTCTGTACAATACAGTCAGGGATCACTCACAGTCCCAGTCTGTACAATACAGTCAGGAATCACCCACAGTCCCAGAGTGTACAATACTGTCAGGGATCACCCACAGTGCCAGTCTGTACAGTCAGGGAACACCTACAGTCCCAGAGTGTACAATACTGTCAGGGATCATCCACAGTGCCAGTCTGTACAATACAGTCAGGGATCACCCACAGTCCCAGTCTGTACAATACAGTCAGGGATCATCCACAGTCCCAGAGTGTACAATACTGTCAGAGATCACCCACAGTCCCAGAGTGTACAATACTGTCAGAGATCACCCACAGTCCCAGAGTGTACAATACAGTCAGGGATCACCCACAGTCCCAGTCTGTACAATACTGTCAGAGATCACCCACAGTCCCAGTCTGTACAATACAGTCAGGGATACACCCACATTCCCAGTCTGTACTATACAGCCAGGGATACACCCACAGTCCCAGTCTGTACAATACTGTCAGGGATCACCCACAGTCCCAGAGTGTACAATACAGTCAGGAATCACCCACAGTCCCAGAGTGTACAATACTGTCAGGGATCATCCACAGTGCCAGTCTGTACAATACAGTCAGGGATCACCCACAGTCCCAGTCTGTACAATACAGTCAGGGATCATCCACAGTGCCAGTCTGTACAATACAGTCAGGGATCACTCACAGTCCCAGAGTGTACAATACAGTCAGGGATCATCCACAGTCCCAGAGTGTACAATACTGTCAGAGATCACCCACAGTCCCAGAGTGTACAATACTGTCAGAGATCACCCACAGTCCCAGAGTGTACAATACAGTCAGGGATCACCCACAGTCCCAGTCTGTACAATACTGTCAGAGATCACCCACAGTCCCAGTCTGTACAATACAGTCAGGGATACACCCACATTCCCAGTCTGTACTATACAGCCAGGGATCATCCACAGTCCCAGTCTGTACAATATAGTCAGGGATCACCCACAGTCCCAGAGTGTACAATACAGTCAGGGATACACCCACAGTTCCAGTCTGTACAATACTGTCAGGGATCACCCACAGTCCCAGAGTGTACAATGCAGTCAGGGATCATCCAAGTCCTGTATTTTTGCATTGAAGAGCTTCATATCTTTATTCCAAAAAAAAACTCAAAATTTTAGGACATTTCCATTATCCAATATTCCAGAAGAATAGAACTCAGTTTTTCTCTGCCTCAGACGAAGTGATGGAAGCTGGTACAATTAAAACATTTAAAAGTTAGCTGGATGTGTATATGAATGTGAAGGGTTGAGATGGATACGGGCCAAATGTTGGCAAATTGGACTAGATTAATTTCAGATATGTTTTTTAGCATGGACAAGTTGGACTGAAAGGTCTGTTCCTGTGCTGTACATCTCTCTGACTCGATGACTCTTGATGTTATTTGTTCCATTTAGTATTTCAAAATCCATGACACAGTCATCTTTTTAGTTTTTAATTTATAAAGAATAGAATCATTGTCTGTCTAATACCATACAGTTAGGGACATCCATCAACACCCAGAAGACATGGATTTCCCATTATACACCCACAGAATTCAGTGATGGAAGTCCTTATCTCCATAGGCTAGGACTCATTCAAGTAGCGATTGATTCCTACATCTTCTACTACAGAATTTGGAATGTTACATCTTGCCAAAAATAATTCAGATATGAAGAAGTTATTTTTGAGCTAAAATTACAATGTAATTTTTGAAAACAGTTGTTTCATCTTATCCTTGAGATTTATGTTATTTGAAATTTCATTTTTACATTGCTAGTTTCTGAAAGTGAATTGATAAGAGTACATTCAACAATGTGGTTCATCTGGGCTCAGAGTAATTATTGATGTCCGTAAGATCATAAGACCATAAGATATAGAAGCAGAATTAAGCCAATTGTCCCATCAGGTATGCTCCACTATTCGATCATCACTGATATGTTTCTCAAACTCATTCTTCTGCCTTCTCCCTGTAATGCTTGATCACCTTACCAATTAAGAACTATTTAATCTCTGCCTTAAATTCACCCAATGACTTGGCCTCCACAGCCCTCTGTAGCAATGAGTTCCATAGATTCATCACTCTCTGGCTGAAGAAATTTCTCCTCACCTCAGTTCAAAAGGGTTATCCCTCCACTCTGAGACTGTGCCCTGGGATCCTGGCCTCTCCTATGCATGGAAACAACTTCTCCACATCTACTCTATCCAGGCCTGTCAGTATTCTTAAAATTTCACTGAGATACACCCTCAAGGAAAGACACAGAGTCCTCAACTGCTCATCATGTGATAAGCCCTTCATCCCCAGGATCATTCTTGTAAACCTCCTCTGAATCTCTTCCAATGCCAGCACATCCTTCCTTAGATACAGGGCACAAAACTGCTCACAATATTCCAAATGAGGCCTGACCAAAGCTTTACACAGACTCTACAGTACATCCCTGTTCTTGAGTTCTAGCTCTCTTGAAGTGAGTTGCATTTGCCTTCATAACTGCCAATGAAACTTGCATGTTAACCTTAAGGGAATCCTGAACCAAGACTCTCAAGACCATGTGTACTTCAGATTTCTGAAGCCTTTCCCCATTTAGAAAATAGTCTATGCTTCTATTCTTCCTACCAAAGTGCACTTCCTCACACTTTTCCACATTGTATTCATCTGCCACTTCTTTGCCCACTCTCTTAATCTCTGTAAGCCTTCTATAACCTCCTCACTTCCTCACCACTACCTGTCCCTTCACTTCGCTTGTCTCATCTGCAAACTTAGCAACAATGCCCTTAGCTCCTTCATCCAGATTGTTAATGTATAATGTGAAGGTCCCAACACTGATACCTGCAGAACTCCACTAGTCACCGGCTGCAATACCCAAAAAAGCCCCTTTATCACCACTCTCTATCTTCTGCCAGGCAGCCAATCCTCTATCCATGCCAGTACTATGCCCCAAATGCCATGTGCTCTTATCTTATTTAACAGCATCCTGCTTCAGTCACCAATCAGCTGAAATGCTTTTAAAATTAAATGCATCATAAAGTAAATATAAATGCATTCTTTTTGTGTGTAACCAAAGCTAGAGAAGGAGATCTTCTTTATGAAAATCCTCCACCTCACTAAGAAAGCTTCAGTACAATCAATAATTAACAATCTGCTCTGAAAACCCTGCACATAGCTTCACAGCTGTGACACCCTGCCCCCAACTTCCTCTGGAAATGTGATATCACCCCCAGTTCTCTGCCGATATGAAACTTGTCCTCACCCTCCCATTCACTGTTACCATTGGACTCCATCCCCCTCCACCAATGTTGTTGCTACTGGAACCGACCAACAAGACTGCTCCCTTCCCCGCAAAAATTCTCCTATCATCCTCAAGCTGCCCTCAACACTGGACTATTTAGCAAACTCCATTGGTATCCTGCACCATGACATCTTACCCACTTGGCACCCTACACCTCCTCAGCTGGTACCTTATCCACCTGGCAACCTGTCACCCTGCTCCTATCCACATGGAATTTTACATAGCTCTCGATTTGCATATCTGCACCCTACCTACATGCACCCTATTTAGCTGGCACCCTTTTCCTATCAGTTTAGCACCTTCCCTTCCCTGCACCCTAACACACATTTATGTTATGAACTTCCTGTTTGACAGCAGCTGTCAGGAACATTAAAATGTGAGAAGACAGCAGTTGTGAAAAGGGGTTTTGCTTTCCCCTGGCAGGCTCTATGCTGTGAAAGCACTGTCAGATTGAAAATGTGGCTCCCCATTTCTGAGAGAGCCCTGAGTTGAATCTACCGCTCAGAACTGTGGAGCTCCATTCAATCATTTTGTAAAACAAGGAGTGGTGTAGCAAGGTATGTGAGACTCCCCTTCCCTGGATAATCCAGCCCATTATAATCCTTAAAGTCTTCTCCAATAACTACTAGTGAATACTTTTGAAGTAACTTTTTATATACTGTACCATTTTAATTTAGTTTTCTAATTACTTTTATGCAGACTTTTATCCAACAAGAGATTAAGCAGATTGAGCACCAGAGCAGGACTGTGCTGAGAGTGAGTGCACGGACTGTACCTCTGTGTTCTGATCTATGCATAACCTTACCCATGTAATCAAAAGGATTAACTAATTCAGTCAGAGTGAAACAGTGACCCTGGTTATATTGAAATGGAATGCAAAATTGATGTATAATACTGAAACATATTTTCCAGAGACTCTCTGCAATCTCACTCTGACTGATGGATATTTTGAAATCGTTAATATAACACAGCTGCAGGAAAACAATGGATCTTGTCCAAATGGATCAGAAATCTCCAATCCTCACCAGGGCCTGAGTGAGCAATACTGGGAGTAAGTACCTTGCTGCAGATAGCTGCACCAATAACCTACACAGCTGGGCCAGTAACTCCTCTTGGGTTGGTTAGTTTGTTTATATGTGTTTAATGAGAGAGAAGTTGTTTCATTTTGATTGAGGTATTATTTACATTGCACACTTGTTACAAAATGGCATCATGGGAAGGAAACTTTTACTATTTAATATTCCTCTGGTTTCTAAGCATTGTAACTTTGACAATATTTAGAAAGCAAAACACTTTTCTTTGTTTTCTTGCTCTTCAAGGATAATATTCATGACCAGAATGCTTAAACATGAAATGGTTAGAATCATGTGTGACTGATGTTCATTTCTCTGCTTTTAATTGTAATAAGTTATTATTTTAACACACAGTCCTGGGACTGGATTTAGATTAACTGTCTGGAGGTAGATACCATGTGTAGGAAGATGAAGGAGCTGAATTCATTGGAAGACATAGTGACTAAACCAGATAGGTTTCACAGTGCATTGTGAAGCAGTCAGTGAAACATTGTCAGAAACTCTTTCACATCAAATCAGCTGCAGGGAATCTCATCAACTTGTTTGAACAAAGCTTTACATTGAAAAATATCAATACACACGAGGAAAAAAATGTCATACAGAATATCAAACTTCACATTTATTTCTGAGTGCAAGAATCAAAGCTTCTATAAATCAAAAATTAATTTAGATATTACACAACTCTGTTTGTTAAATACATTAATGCACTATGTCTAAAAACATCTGTGTGTAATGAAGAGTGTCCTAACTTACTACATGTTTTTGTTCTTATTTTCTGTAGTAAAGCAGTTTTACGCCGTTCCAGTTCAATGGATGAGACTGGGGAGGTAATCTGGTATTTAGCCCTCTGTCTGCTTCTTGCCTGGCTAATAGTTGGGGCAGCATTATCAAAAGGAATCAAATCTTCAGGAAAGGTAAATGATTGGTGATAAATAGAGTTAAAACTCGTGACAAAGTAACAGTAAAGCGAGAAACGATAAATAATTTGTGAAGTGTCTGGTTTATCTCCCAGGTGATGTTAACAGTGTCTCTATGGGAAATGGGAGATTCATAATTCATCAACACTTCAGGCCTGAGGGAGATCTGAAGAACGTTCTCCTGAGGGAAAGAACAGCAACTTCCCCAAACCCCTGCAATGTGTCCCTCATTCTAAGGGTTCACTCACTGACACTGGAATTCTGGGTGAATTTCCAATTGCTGTGGAAGGCTGAGGAAGGATCGGGGGTTGGGGGGGATGGGGGGGGGGGGGGGGTAGTGGTGGCGGTGATGGGGAAGGATTGAACACGATAGGATCAGGATTTTATTTGAGTGAAATGAGATTTGTCTGGACATGAGGATGGGACTGAGACCTGAGGAACAATCATTAGGTAAAAACAATAAAATGCTGGTAATGCTCAACAGCTTATGAAGCACCTGTCAAGACAAACCGAGCTAATCTTTCACTTCCATGGACTTTCATCTGACCGAGAGAAATAAATAGCAGTTTAAGAGGTTTCTTAAGACAATGGACATGGGGAATATGGTTCGGTGAATAAAAGGAAGATTCTGTGATAGGTTGGAGGACAACAAGGTTAACTAACAAAGCTCTGACCTTCATCCCCGTTGTATTGTTGGATAGGTTCCAAACCAAAGAGAAAATGTAATTTTAAGGCTGTTAGAAGAATCACAACATGTGACATTCCAGTGTAATGTGCCTTTAGTAGTTATTAATGTTGAAGGAATATGTTGTAACAGCTGTGGGTGGAATCTGTTAGTGACATGAGCAGCCTGTGCTCAGGTGAGATTTAATGCAGAATCAGGTGAGAAATCTCATAAGGTCCAACTTGACGTCAGGAACAACTTGCTGTGTCTTTTATGTACCTACCCAGTGAGGAGGTGAGCTTCTTGGGTAAGAATTAACTTTGAGTAAAAAGTGAGGTTTGCAGATGCTGGAGATCAGAGCTGAAAATGTGTTGCTGGTTAAAGCACAGCAGGTCAGGCAGCATCCAAGGAACAGGAAATTTGACGTTTCGGGCCAGAGCCCTTCATCAGGAATGAGGAGAGTGTGCCAGGCAGGCTAAGATAAAAGGTAGGGAGGAGGGACTTGGGGCGATGGAGATGTGATAGGTGGAAGGAGATCAAGGTGAGGGTGATGGGCCGGAGTGGGGTGGGGGCGGAGAGGTCAGGAAGAAGATTGCAGGTTAGGAGGGCAGTGCTGAGTTTGAGGGAATCGACTGAGACAAGGTGGGGGGAGGGGAAATGAGGAAACTGGAGAAATCTTATCTTCACGATCTTTATCTTCACGATGGACATCCAGTCCCTGTACACCTCCATCCCCCATCACGAAGGACTCAAAGCCCTCCGCTTCTTCCTTTCCCGCCGCACCAACCAGTAACCTTCCACTGACACCCTCCTTCGACTGACTGAACTGGTCCTCACCTTGAATAACTTCTCTTTCCAATCCTCCCACTTCCTCCAAACTAAAGGAGTTGCCATGGGCACCCGCATGGGCCCCAGCTATGCCTGTCCCTTCATAGGATATGTGGAACAGTCCATCTTCCGCAACTACACTGGCACCACCCCCACTTTTCCTCCGCTACATCGATGACTGTATCGGTGCTGCCTCATGCTCCCACGAGGAGGTTGAACAGTTCATCAACTTTACCAACACCTTCCATCCCGACCTCAAATTCACCTGGACTGTCTCAGACTCCTCCCTCCCCTTCCTAGACCTTTCCATTTCTATCTCGGGCGACCGACTCAACACAGACATCTACTATAAACTGACTGACTCCCATAGCTACCTGGACTACACCTCCTCCCACCCTGCCCCCTGTAAAAACGCCATCCCATATTCCCAATTCCTTCATCTCCTCCGCATCTGCTCCCAGGAGGACCAGTTCCAATACCATACAGCCCAGATGGCCTCCTTCTTCAAGGACCGTAGATTCCCCCCGGACGTGATCGACGATGCCCTCCACAGCATCTCCTCCACTCCCGCTCTTCTGCCCTTGAGCCCCGCCCCTCCAACCACCACCAAGACAGAACCCCACTGGTTCTCACCTACCACCCCACCAACCTCCGTATACAGCGTATCATCCGCCGTCATTTCCGCCACCTCCAAACGGACCCCACCACCAGGGATATATTTCCCTCCCCTCCCCTATCAGCGTTCCGCAAGGACCACTCCCTTCATGACTCCCTCGTCAGGTCCACACCCCCCACCAACCCAACCTCCACTCCCGGCACCTTCCCCTGCAACCGCAGGAAATGCAAACCTTGCGCCCACACCTCCTCCCTTACTTCTCTCCAAGGCCCCAAGGGATCCTTCCATATCCACCACAAATTCACCTGCACCTCCACATACATCATCTATCGCATCCGCTGCACCCGATGTGGCCTCTTCTATATTGGGGAGATGGGCCGCCTACTTGCGGAACACTTCAGGGAACACCTCTGGGACGCCCGGACCAACCAACCCAACCACCCCGTGGCTCAACACTTTAACTCTCCCTCCCACTCCACCGAGGACATGCAGGTCCTTGGACTCCTCCATCGCCAGAACATAACAACACGACGGTTGGAGGAAGAGCGCCTCATCTTCCGCCTGGGAACCCTCCAACCACAAGGGATGAACTCAGATTTCTCCAGTTTCCTCATTTCCCCTCCCCCCCACCTTGTCTCAGTCGATTCCCTCGAACTCAGCACTGCCCTCCTCAGCTGCAATCTTCTTCCTGACCTCTCCGCCCCCACCCCACTCCGGCCTATCACCCTCACCTTGACCTCCTTCCACCTATCACATCTCCATCGCCCCTCCCCCAAGTCCCTCCTCCCTACCATTTATCTTAGCCTGCCTGGCACACTCTCCTCATTCCTGATGAAGGGCTCTGGCCCGAAACGTCAAATTTCCTGTTCCTTGGATGCTGCCTGACCTGCTGTGCTTTAACCAGCAACACATTTTCACCTAAGAATTACCTTTAACTGATTCTTTTCATTGTGTAATTTCTGTTATTATGTCTGAAGACCTGTGTCCCCTTAAGAAGGGTTCGAGATCGGTCAAAGGAATCGACAAATGCGGTCTATTCAAAAAAACAAGGGTCATTAGTTGATTCAGTTAAGG
This sequence comes from Hemiscyllium ocellatum, assembly GCF_020745735.1. Lineage (NCBI taxonomy): Eukaryota > Metazoa > Chordata > Chondrichthyes > Orectolobiformes > Hemiscylliidae > Hemiscyllium > Hemiscyllium ocellatum. Next base: position 48,984,593 of record NC_083411.1, on the reverse strand, counting down.
TACCTTGATGCAATTCTATCCAGCAACACAGAGATTGAAGCTTCTGTGTTCTGGGGAAAAGTTGCGCAATTACATTTGAAAATTACACATTATTTACATGTTTTTAAAGAAATAGTACAGTCTTAATTACAAGAAAGACCAATCACATATGATTTACAGCGAATTAATCTAATGATATTTTCTGGGAAAGGGTTCTTAACTACAAAAAAATGTCCAATCAATTGTAATATGGTGATATGATTGAAGACAGTATTTCCTTTAAGAAGGATATCTAATTTACGTAAATTGTCATGCCATGTATTAGTTCAACGTTTGTTCAAATGGTCAATTAATGTATCAGTGTTTATCTTATGAAAACTCTATTGTCCTCATCTTTCAACTGCAAGTTAATTCTGCAAATCAGCAGTATGTTCAGCATTATGATTCACAGGCCATTTTATAGTATTCTTTTAAATCGAGAAACCATTTTGTTGTAATAAAAATCTTCATATTTTGTTGCCTAAATTCAAATTTGAGATCCTCATGTCTATAGGTTTAGCAGTGTTTAAATAAGCACATTATAACAAGGTATCACAAAACAAAGTCTCAACATGCAAACCCTGTGAACTAGATGAAAACGCAATCCATGCGTACATCCTCCATGTTACTATTCCTCTTCAGTTTGTCATCTGTTCCCTTCGATGCATTGATGAGAATCCATTTAATTTGCCATTTGGTTGGATAATATTGTCTTTATTCCAAGGTGAATGATGTATAAAAGTAGGCAAAACTTGCTACAAAGGTACAGCAGCTACTGTTTTGGTCTCCTTAGTTAGGGGGTATATTTGTATTGGAGAAAGTTCAGTGAAAATCTTTGTATTAATTCTTTTGAAAATATAAGTTTGAGCCTGTACTCACAGGAATTTAGGAGACCGAGAAATGATCTTCAAAGATTTCGAATGGTCTTAGAAAGCTTGACCTTCTCAGAGAATCTCGAACAGGGAGCACAGTTACAAAATAAGGTTCTCCAAATGAGGTAGAGATGAAGTGGAATTTTTAATCTTTCAAATACTCTTCATCCGAAAGCAGTAGAGGTCAGTTCATTGAATATATTCAAGGCAGAGTTTGACAAATTGTTGATGTACAAGAGAGTCAAAGGTTCTGGAGAGGGCAAGTGTCAGGGTGATCAGGCAGAATCTTATTGCATGGTGGGGCCACATGGCCTTGTACTGCTTCAAGATTTTATTTTCTTCTGTTGTACCAGTAATACAGGAAAATCTAACAAGGTGCTCTCCATGCTAAGGTGGTTTATTTCACTGCGACATTCCCTTACGTGGTTCTGACCATACTCCTGATCCGAGGGGTTACCCTGGAGGGAGCTTCTAAAGGAATTGAATTCTACATCGGAAGCCAGTCAGACTTCTCCAGACTGGCTGATGCTGAGGTAAATACAGCAATATGAATGATTGAGTCTCATTAGTATTTTTAGTTGAATCGATTCGTACCTCAGCACATTTACTTTGTTAGCTTGTCATCATTGATTTAAACTGAAAATGTGTTGCTGAAAAAGCGCAGCAGGTCAGGCAGCATCCAAGGAGCAGGAGAATTGACGTTCCTGAAGAAGGGCTCATGCCCGAATCGTCGATTCTCCTGCTCGTTGGATGCTGCCTGACCTGCTGCACTTTTCCAGCAACACATTTTCAGCTCTGATCTGCAGCATCTGCAGTCCTCACTTTCATCATTGATTTAAAATCAGTGTATTGCTTTTGAGTCCGTAATTCAATTCTTGGAAATTTTTAACAAAGCTTGTGATGAATTCAAAGAGTCAGTTTAAGGTCTATATCATCCTGCCATTAACAGGAAAGAAGGTCAGGGCATCAGCTATGATGGACGAGAGGATCGAAATTGATGAGGAATTATGATAGGGATTGGGATGCAATAGAATTCTTCCTTCATGCCTCCTCCTTTCTGAAATCTTGGAAATGATTTAGGAGTTTCAGGTGAAATACCTCATTGACCTACAAAGCAAATACTGACCCACATTTTGCTGTATCAGGGCAATAGAAAGAGCCACTCTTGATGAGCCTTGTCCTTATCCATTCTATGTCAATGATATTTGGTGCTGCAAGTACCTGGAAGTGGGAGATGGAAATGAAAGAACATTGTCTATATCTGAAATCTACATTGGAGTGAACATTGGAAAGCAACTGATTATATCTTGAACCAGTCAGATTATCGTACTTGGAATATAACAATGCAAGGACTGAGACAGAAAAGGAAGTGTAAGTTTGAGTGGGTGACTTCCAAGCTGTGATTCCATTCTTCCAGTAGGTAGTTTAAGTGCCAGAAATTGTGACTGGCAGTAAGTAAATGCTTGGCATGTCATTAAAAGGCTATTTCAATGTCATGTTTCTTGAAACAAATCTCCGAGGTGATTCAGTCAACAGCATAAGGACAGAAACATCATGGAGCCCAGTGAATGCAAATAGGCAGACTAGGCAATACCACATTTGTGAAGCTGACAGTGTCCTCATGCATACTGGATAATGATGGCTGGAATTTTGTATTCAGTCCAAAGATACAGCAGTCTTTGTGAATAGACAATGGTGAACACTATTTATTGCTTAATTTTTCTGACAGGAATTGGATTTTGATTTCCATTTAAATCATTTAACCATTGTTTACATAATCCTAGAAATTACAGTGTAATTTTACTGGTTCCTGTTGATATTAAGCTACTGTGATATTATTACAATATGAAAGTGATCATTATTTATGGTAAAAGGTGTTCTTTGTTGTTACTTTCACGAAAAGAATGGAATTAACTATGGTCAGTACAATACTGCAAGTGAGTCAGTCACTGAAAACCATGGCTGGTGAAAGAGTATACAGTCACGTCTTCGATAGTGCAATAGTCACGTTCCGTGTGACCCTGCGCTATGCAAGAATCACGCAATACAAGGAGCACTTACAGTGTTGCCGATGTAATCATGTTCTAGCCAACATACCTTTTGAATTTTTGCACTTTAGAAAAGCGTCCCCAATCGTCAATCACGGTACAGGTAATTTGTGTTAATGAAACGTGCATTATACCAGAAAAACCTGTGTCAGATATCCCAGAGGAAATTTAACTGTAAATAATCGACAGTAGTGATGACTGTTCTGTTTAAGGAGAGTTACTGTTGACCAGAGGGAGCTACTTTGCTCAGTTCACCATGGATTAACCACACGAGTTCTCATTATCTTCACAATTAATGTTGTTAATCTGTTGTACATGTTTGTGTTTCATTTCCCTCCAGACATCTATTCTATTTTGTATTTACCAGGTCTGGAAAGATGCTGCGACTCAAATTTTCTTTTCTATCTCAGTGGGTTGGGGCACTTTAGTACCATTGTTGTCTTACAACAAGTTCTACAATAACTCCTACAGAGATACCACCATTGTCTGTGTTGTTAATTGTGCTACGAGTGTGTTTGCTGGATTTGTCATCTTCTCCATCCTGGGACACATGGCTCACATACAAGATAAGCCCGTTTCAGAGGTTGCCCAGTCAGGTAAACTAGAGCTGTTAAAATTGTCAAGAGTCAGACAGCTTTAATGTTCTCTCTGAAGTGATTCAACCCAACATTCCAGTGATTCCAGTGTCCAGACACAATAATCAATCCTCAGATCCAAACTGATAACCAGGCTCTGAAGACACATTGCCATGATGTTTGGTTTATACTGGACAGGGATTGGAGCTGAATAATGCAATGGTATGCCCAGGGTTGAACCCTAGCTCTTAAAAGTGAGCTTTTGAAATAATCACAGAATAGTAAATCTCAAAAGTACTCAGTTAACATTATAATTCACTGTAAGATTTGTTATTTACCTTAGAATTACATTTCATATGAGCCACATTTTATATTTAAGAAGAAAATTTTGAATGAATTCCATAATATTGTGCTTTTAGGTGAATCAGAGACAGTTTTTATTTATTGACGATTAATTACTGATCATATTATATGCTCAAATATTCAATTTGACAGTAGTACATTTTTAAAAATGTTTAATATAAAGAGCAAGAGACATGGAAATGTTCTGTGCTAAGCCACTTGTATCGGTTGATGATGCTGTGATAAGTAATTAATGACCAGGTAAAGTTACAATAAAACACAGTTCACACATTCTGATTACTGCAGTAGTCTGAGCACTGAGTGGTTTGACAGCCTGAATGGAGGCAGGAACATAGGAACAGGGGTAGGCCACTCAGTCTGAGTAGTTTGCCTCACTACTCCATGTAATAATGAAGGATCAAACATTTCAATGTTTTTTACTCATTCCATTCCCTGACCTTGTACACCACTGAGAATCAGAAATATATCAATCTCAACCTTAAATCTACTCAAATCTTGACCTCCACAGCCCTCTGTGCTGGACAATCCAATGTTTCACAACACTCTGAATAAACTAATTTCTTGTCAGCTTGGCCCTCAGTGGCATCCCCCTTAGTTTTAAATTATGGCCACTGGTTTTAGATTCTGCAGACAGAGGAAATATCTTACCTGCAGCTACTCTGTTGTTCTCTTTAACTACGTTGTAAGTTTCAATGCAATTGCCTCTCATTCTACGAAACTCTAGAGAATAAGGCCCAGTTTTCCCAATCTTTCTTCATAGGACAGTTCTACCATTCCAGGAGCAAGTCTGCTGAACATTTGTTGCACTCCCTCTATGCAATGACATTTTTCCTGAGAAAAAGTGACCAAACTGTGCACAGTTTCCAGGTGTGGCCTAACCAAGCTGCTATACATCTGAAACAAGACTTCACTATCCCTGTACTCAAATCCTCTTGCAATAAAGGATGACATTCCATGAGGCTTCCTAATAGCTTGCTGCACACACATGTTAACCCTCAGTGACTTAGCACCAAGGAGACTGAGGTCTCTTTGTACAACTACACTTTACAATCCCCAACCATTTAAGAAACACTCTAAATTATCCGTTCAATTATTTCTCCCCATTCCCTACTCTCCAACACTATTCCCTGCTTTAAAATGCCAGTTTCACCAATATATCAGAGAGATTTTTTTTTGCTTAGATTGCAAATGTCACTCTGAACTCAGTGTTCACTGCTTCTAAATATTATAATTTCTGAATTGAAAGTGATTAATATTACAAATATATAATAACTAATGTTTTTTATTGTAAACACATATCCGCACAACTTTGGTGACATGAATAGTTTTGCAAATGGTGGCTAATATTGGCAACTGTAATAAATGAAATGAAATGAATGTCAACAACAAGTTAATAGCAACGTTCATTATGTCATTTCAATTCTATTCACTGTTCAGGTTTCGGTTTGGTCTTCATTGCCTACCCAGAGGCCCTTGCACAGTTACCGTGGGCACCATTATGGTCTGTTTCATTTTTCTTCATGCTGCTCACTCTGGGAGTTGACACACAGTTTGCAGGTTTAGGTAAAAATGGCATTGCATCACTTTAAAAAGTCATTTCTTTTGAAGAAATTATGACAGTGTTGGGCAAAAAAGTGCTGTTGGTGATGTTAGTGGACAAATGCACAACATTTCTTTGTAGCAATTGTTCCCTCATTGTCTGAAAGAAGAATGCAGCTATTTGTCTTAAATGATTAGCACCTGCATCAAAATAAAAATTGGGGAAAAGTTGCATCGGCATCCAAATGATTTCACAATACAATTTGCACTAACAGCGATGGTGAGGGAAGGCATCATAGAAGATCAAAATGTGAGTTGGAGTAAATGAGAGAGATGAGGTTCAGTGTTATTAGTAAGTAAGAACGGAGAGTGTATGAGCAAATATTAAAAGAGAAAGACAAACCAGTAGAACTTATTAGCGAAAGCATGCAGCATTCAGAGTTAAGTTGATGAGCTGACAACACAAATAGAGACCAGTCACACCACCTGGTGAAGATTATTGAAATGTGGTTGCAGGAAGATCAGTACTGGGAGTGAAACGTCCTAGGGTAATGAGTATTCCAAAGGGATAGGCAAGTAGGAATAGGAGGTGGAGCTGTTTTATTGGTTAATGGAGATATCAAGGTGCATTAAGAAAAGATATTGGCACTACGAACCAAGATGTTGAGTGGAAATAAAAGGCAAGGGAAGAAACCCCTTGGTAGGAATAATTTACAGACTCTCAAACAGTACTTCCAAAGTAGGGCTGAGTATAAATGAGGCAGTAATGAGGGCTTATGAGCCAGCTACAACAGAAATTATGGGTGATTTGTACATAGATATTGATTGGATTCATCAACTTGGCAAGGGTAGTATTGAAGGAAGATTCATAGAGTGTCTGAGGGATTCTTTCTTATGGCAACGTGTCATGGAATCAACTGGCTGCTTCACATTTGGTATTGTGTAATGAGGAAGGATTGGTAAATGATCATGTAGTTAAGGATCATCTTGGAAGGTGTGATCACAACCTTCTATAGTTTCAAATTCAGATGGCAAGAGTGAAGACAGAGTCATATACAGGAGTTTTAATGTTGGCCAAAAGTCATTATACAGGCCTGAGAAAGCAGTTGGCCCTGGGGGACTGAGGAAAAATATTAAAGGAGCAGGACATTTGAAAAATGGTGGCAAATGCTCAATGAGTTACTAAATACCTGTCAATTAAAGTATATTCCTGAGAGGAAAAGGAATTATAGAAAGGTAAAAGATAATCCATGGCTTAACAAGGAGGTCGAGGATAACATAAAGACAAAAACTAGGGCATATCATACTGCAAATGTTTGAGACACTCTGGAGAATCAGGAGATCAATAAAAGGAAACTAGCAAAAACCATAAGCTCTGACACCAAAAGCTTCTATAAGTATATAAAAAGCAAGAGAGTAGTGAAAGTAAATGGTGGCCCTTTAGAGGGTGGAAATGGTGAGGTAATTATGGGAAACTCAGACATGGCAGAGGCACTAAACCAGTATTTTGTGTCTTTTTGCAGTGGAAGATTATAATTTCTTCCCAAAATCTGCAGTTACTATAGAGGAACTTGGTGAAATTACTAGGGAACAGGTATTAAGTAAACTGATGGGATTAAAGGCAGATTAGTCCCCAGGACCTGATGACCTGCACCCTAAGGCAGCAGAGATAGTGGATATATTAGTTACTACATTCCAAAATTTCCTCGATTCTGGAAAGGTGCCAGTGATTTGGAAACACTTTAATGTGAAGCCTGTATTTGAAAAAAGAGATAGGCAAAACGTGGAAAATTGTAGATCAATTAGTTTGACCTCAGTCATGAGGAAGTTGCTGTAGTCAATAATAAGGGAGAGAACTGACCACTTGGAACAACAAAGCTCAATTCCCCAGTGGCAGCATGGTTTCATACAGGACAAGTTGAACTTGACAAAATTGTTGGAATTTCTGAGGATGTAACTATCAAGTTGGATAATGGGGACACAGTGGATGTGTTATATCTAGACCTCTAGAAGACATTGAGAAGGTGCTGCATTAAGACTGATACAAAAGGTTAGACCGGAGGGTGTTTGGGGGTAGAGTATTGGTTCAGATAGAGGATTGGTTGACTGACAGAAAGCAGAGGGGCGGGATAAATGGGTCCTTCTGGTGAACTGTAACTATTGGGGTAGCATAGGGTTCAATCCTCTGACATCAACTGTTGACAATCTATATCAATGAGCTGCCGGGAGGGACAGAATGTAACAAAACAAAATTCACAGCTAGAGAATGAACTAGAATCTGGCAGATGGAATTTAACGTGGATAGGTACGAGGTTACATATTTTGGCAAGAATAATGAAAGAGCAAATTATTAATTAAATCAGAAGCAGATTCAAAGTGCCTCAGTGTAGAGGGATCTGGGTGTCCTTGTGTATGAATCACAGAAAGTGGGGATGTAGGGGCTGCATATAATAAGAAAGGCAAGTGGAATCTTGGCATTTATTGCAAAAGAACTGGTTTATAAAAGTAATGTTGTCACAATTGTATGAGATGATGTTGAGACCATACTTGGAGTATTGTATCCAGTTCTGGTTTCTTACTTGAGGAAGGATGTGGTGGCATTAAAAGCAGTTCCGAGGAGGTTCTCCAGGTTGATTCAAGGGATGGAAGGGCTGTCATATGAGGAACAATTGAATACGTTGGACTTGTACTCGCTGGAGATCAGAAGAATGAGGGATGATCTGATTGACACGCATAAAATGCTCAAGGGGATTGATAAGGTAGATGTGGAACAGATATTCCTCCTTGTCAGACAGTCTTGAACAAGAGGTCATAGATATAGCCTGAGAGGAAGTAGGTTCAAAACTGGGGTGAGGAGAAACTATTTCTCTGACAGGGTTGTGAATCTGTGGATCTCACTGCCCCAGAGTGCAGAAGAGGCAGAATCAATCAACAAATTCAAGAAAGAAATAGATATGTTTTGATGAAAAATGGGACAAAGGGCTGTGGGAAACAGGCAGGAATTGCAACCACAATAAGAACAGCCATGAATGTGACAAATGGTAGAGTGGGTTTGAAGGGCTGAATTGTCCACTCGCTCCTCATTTCTATGTTCCTCTGCCCAATAGCTATTGTGGTGATTTTCAATCTCAGATGTTAATGTTCTATATCTTTTCTTTGCTCTCATGCCTAGAATTTATCTTTTCGTTGAGACAGATCTTGCTGTTCAAGAGATGGGGATTTTTATTTACCTGCCTTACAGGGAGCAGGATGGTCAGCAAACTTATTCACTCATGTTGAAACTCACTCATGTTGAAACACCCTACGTGATATTTGAGGATAACGATGATGCAGTTTTCCTCTGCATCAAAGCAACAGGAAAAATACAACTGGGGGAAAAATACATATCTCAGAGCCAGAAAATGGATGCAGAAAGCTTTTACTCCAGGGCTTTGGTGTGTCCAGTGGTGTTTTGTCCTGTCATTGTGCAAGTTATTAATTAATGTCTTCATTTGACATTTTCTTCCATCAGAAACAGTTATGACAGCCCTGCAAGACCAGTTCCCTACATTGGTCCAATCAAAGCGCCTTCTTCTGACAGCTGGTGTTTGTTCGTTATTTTATCTGCTTGGCCTTCTATGTGTGACACAGGTAGGTTGTATTTCAGTGATATCAGCTGTTTTCACATGTACTCAGTAACTGTAAAAGGTGATCAAATTCACAGGATGAAAAAATAAAGAAGGCATTAGTGTTCTGGTCCTGTCTTTTTGCAGTGGTTTAATGTTGTGCAGTGATCATGTCATATTGATATCTTGCTGTGATTCTGAGTTTATTCTCAGATAATCCACTCTTACAATAGGACTGGGAAACAGGACCACGGTTCAGTTTATTATGTCATAAAATTGCTCAGCAGACACATTCGTTATCGCGGTTAGTTGTTACAGGGAAGCATAGCTGCTCTCCCTTCGCAATATGTACTGCACACTGAACAAGTCTATAGCTGTCAGTGACATGTATTATATCAAGGTTATATGCTCATCAGCATGTTCTTCTTAAAATGATATTACTATATTCCTATAACATACATGAATGAAAATAAACATATCTCAGACTGGTTGTGAGAACTATCACTCCAAAAATAGGTCACTGTGCTTAGGAGTTTAAGAATTGAACTGTTTAAGACTTTAAGTGGTTGTATAATGAATCAATAATTTAATAATCCTTCCAGATCTCATGATCTTCTTTCTGTCCTGTGATCTAGATTTATCAGCTGACTGTTCTTGGCTCACTGATATTTTGGTGACTTTCCTTTTGTTAAAGAGGAGATTATTTTCATGGTTGCGTTCAACATTTTCATTCCCTGAGTTTACCTCTGGTGGTGTTCTGTGCACAGTCAGAATGCTCAATGTTAGAATGTTGTACAATTCCCCAAATTATTTTCTATTCCTTTCTCATTGTTCCATTAGATATTGTGACTCCTTGGGTTTAAGGCTCACTGCACTTTCTGAGTACTTCTGTGGATGACCATGTTCCCTGGATGGGATGTATGATTCAAACCTTTTACCACTCTCACAAACTAGATAATTCCACACCCAGATGTCAAATGAGTGCTGTTTTTATTCTGCCTGAATGTTCAAGATGTTTATCCCATATTTACAGGAAATTGGACTGTTCATGACTTGGCAAATGTGTCCTGACTTGCTTTTTAATGTGATTGTTGCTGGTAATAGAAAGCCCATACCTAGACGTATTGTTATGAAGTGTGACATGGCAATATGGAGATGGTGTCCAGTTGCTCATTTCATGATGGATGGCTGAATAGTATGAACCATTTCATTCAGCAAAAATATTGGGTCTGGGATAATGTGGTGAGGCTGTCACATGATTTAGACCCCATGTAGTACACATCCAAGGTATCCTAGGTCCATAAAATATTTATCAGTGCAGTATGATCCAATTTCAGATATTTTCTCCAGGTACACAATGCACTTTATACTTATGGTGATTACCATGGGTGTAGTTGAGTAATCCTTCCAATGTCTGGTGGTTGGAAAATTGGAATATTACTCAGTGACTTGGTGAAAATTGTCACCGTGGATGGTAAGTAAATCTGTTACAAGCTTCAACCAAAGATATATTGGAATCTTGTGAGGGTAGAGAAATTTTTTTTCTGTTGATGTGGTGGCTGACTTTGACATGCCTGATACACCCTCACAGTCTTCTCGATTTTTCTGTTGTGAACTGAGCAATACACAGTGAGCTGTACAGGGGCCTTTTTCACCCTATGCCCATATGCCCCTGGTATAATGAGGCAATAGAGTTTACTAAAAAGCTTCAGCTACAAGCATCTGTTTATGTTTGAAAATCATGCCTCTTGAGGGTCCCTGGCTCATCCTTGTCTGGCTAAATCCCTTGGAGCACATCTGGCACGTTTTGTATCCCATCAGGCCGGACTTTGATAATAACTTTCCAAAATGCCCTCAGTTGTGAATCATTCATTGTCTTTTTTCTTACTGTTGACCAATATTCATCTGGATTGATATTGATGATGTTTTCTTCTGTAATTTTTTGTAAGTGCAGCCAAACAACCATTGTCTAATTTGGCGTTGGTACACCTCTCATTGTGTCTGAAGTAGCCCAGATTGTAACAAAAATCAAAGTTATATCCCTGAACTTTTATGAGACATTGTTGTAGTCTTGACGGTGCACTTTTCAGTGGTTTATGTCAAATCATTTTCAATGTTTTGTTCCTACAATGAATCATTTACTAAACTGGTACATATGGAAATTTGTGATAGTGCATACCAGAAGAAATGTTTTCTGTCCTATGTTCAAACAGTTAGATTGTTATTATGATAGAATATTGGATCCAAAAGCAATGAATTTACCATTATGTATGCCCCAACACTGTTTTGACAAGGTCAGGCCCAGTGGGAGGGATGACATGGATGAAGGTGCTCAGGCCCGAAAAATATTGAACTTGATATCGAGTCCTGACAACTGCAGGTACCCCAAATGGAAATGGGATGCTGACCAGAGTTTCCAGATGACCTTGGGCTCCTTTCATCGCAGCTAACCCATTTTCACTCACTAATGGTCCCCATAAGCAACTTTTCTTTCGCCCAGGCTCAACAGTATCCATTCCTTTGTCTGCCTAACAAGTGTTCTCTCTTTGTGTGGGCTCCATCTCCAGCTGTTGTTCACTCCGTTCTCCCAATCCCTGTCTTCAGTGTATATCCCATCTTTTCCTAACAACAATGAGTTCTGAAGAAGGATCACTGGTCCTGAAATGTTGACTCTGCTTTCTCTCCACAGAAGCTGTCTGACCTGCTGAGTTTCTCTGGCAAATTTTGTTCATGTTTCAGATTTCCAGCATCCACATTCCTTTGCTTTTAGAATTCCGCAGGTGGCAGAACAGCCTGATCCCTATGCCCTTAACTTCCAGGCCACCAACAATACAGGTTCAACTTCTGCATTGACTGAGGTTACCAACAAACAATAAAAATGTGAATTAAGAAGATTGATAATCCAACCATCAATAAATCGTTTTGGAGGTTTGACAACTCATTCTGACCTGGTGAGTGTATACCGATTTGAAGAGAAGTGTGCTATTTTCAGTTGCTCTTGACTGGTAACTCAGTTGCCTTGATGTTAGATGCTGCAACTCAGCATCATGTCATGATCATCCGCATCAGAATTTTCTCCCTCACTGTCTGCAAACATGCTTAGCTTAGCCTAGCCTTAGGGGAGACAATGGCCTACTGGTATTATCAGTAGACTGTTAATCCAGAGATCCAGGGAATGTTTTGGGAATCCAGGTTTAAATCCTGCCACAGCAGATGGTATAATTTGAATTCAATAGACTCTGGAATTAAGAGTCTAATGAATTCAAATGAATCCATTGTTGATTGTTAGAAACACCCCTTTGGTTCACCAATGTCCTTTACGGAAGGAAACTTCAATTATTACTTGGTAGGGCCGACATGACAAAGTGAGGACTTCAGATGCTGGAGATTAGAGTCAAAAAGTGTGGCGCTGGAAAAGCACGGCTGGTCAGACAGCATCTGAGGAGCAGTAGAGTTGATGTTTTGAGCTTAAGCCCTTAATCAGAAATGAAGAGCTTGTGCTCAAAACGTCAACTCTCTCTTTTCGCAGCAGAGAGCGGCGGGAGCTGGGCGGAAGTTCAGGCGGAGCGCAAAGTCGGTCGGGAAGGTAAGTGATTTGCTATTAGAGTGGGTGTGTTAAGAACCTAAATTAAGAGTCCACAGGCTTGCTACAAAACAAGGGTCTAAGGAAGTTTTTAATCGAAGAGTGAGGCTTCAGCTCAGGAGTCTTTGAAAAGGAGGTTGAGTGAAGTGATTACACCACAGTTGAAGAGGGTGAAGACATGACTGCCCAGCTGGTTCAGTGTGCTATGTGCTTGATGTGGGAGGTCAACGACTCTGGTGTGTCTGACTCGTACATGTGTGGAAAGTGGGTGCACATTCAGCTATTGACCGAGCATATTGCAGCGCTGATGAAAGAACTCGAGGACCTTAGGCTCATCCGAGGGAATGAGATCTTTCTGGACAAGACCTTCAGCGAGGTTATTACACCAATCATGCCAGAAGAGAGCAGACGATGAGGAAGGCAGAGAGGAGACAGGTGCAAGAGACCCCGGGAGAAGTACCTGTCAGGAACAAGTTGAAGCTGTTGGAAACAGTGGAGACTGATGACACTGCCAGTCCGCGAGGCGGCCAGGTCTGTCAATCAAAAGTTGGCGCAGAGGCAGAGCGGAAGAGTCGGACATCGCATAGAGCCGTGGTAATAGGGGACTCCATCGTGAGAGGAACTGACCGGGGTTTTTGTGGCAGCAGATGGGATTTAAAGATGGTGTGTTGTCTTCCTGGTGCCAGGGTGAAAGACATCGCGGACAGAGTGCAGGAAATCCTCAAGGACGAGGGTGAAAAGCCAGAGGTGGTGGTACATGTCGGCACAAATGATGTCGGGAAGAAGAGGAGGCACATACTACAGCGGGACTTTGGAGAACGAGGAAGAAGGCTGAAAAGCAGGACGTCCAAGGTGGTTATCTCTGGTTTGCTTCCAGTTCCTCGGGCTGGTGAGGCCAGAAACAGGGAGATAATGGACTTGAATGTATGGTTGGGGAACTGGTGCAGGAAGCAAGGATTTAAGTTCTTGAATCACTGGGGTACATTTTGTGGCAAACATAAATTCTACAAGAGAGACGGTTTGCACCTTAACAGGTTAGGGATCAGCATTCTGGCAGGCAGGTTTTCTACTGCAACACCGCTACATTTAAACTAAGTAGCGGGGGGGAGGGGACAAACTGGATGTACAAAAAGGAAGTTGAAGGAAAAGTTAGAACAAGAGAAGTCAAGAAAGACAACTGTATCAATGAGGCAGAAAATTCAAAAAGGGATCAAGCTGTAAGGTTGAGTGGAATAGGGGTTGATGGGAAGGGTGAGAGCAGTAACAAATTAAAAATGCTGTATATGAACGCACGAAGCATTAGAAATAAGATGGATGAGCTTGAGGCTCTTTTGGAAATTGGCAGATACGATATTGTGGGGATAACTGAGACGTGGCTTCAAGTGGACAGGGCCTGGGAAATGAATATTCAAGGCTACACGTGCTATCGTAAGGACAGACTGACGGGCAGAGGGGGTGGAGTGGCCTTGTTGGAAAGGGACGATATTCAGTCCCTTGCGTGGGGGGACCTAGAGTCAGGGGATGTAGAGTCAGTGTGGATAGAGCTGCGAAATACTAAGGATAAAACGACCCTCTTGGGAGTCATCTACAGGCCCCCAAACAGTAGTCTGGATGTCGGATGTAAGTTGAATCAGGAGCTGAAATTGATCTGTGGTAAAGATGTTACTACAGTTGTTATGGGGAATGTTAACATGCAGGTAGACTGGGAGAATCAGGATGGTATTGGACCTCAAGAAAGAGACTTTATGGAGTGCTTCAGAGATGGATTCTTAGAGCAGCTGGTGCTGGAGCCGACCAGGGAGAAGGCAATTCAGGATCTAGTATTGTGTAATTAACCAGAATTGGTCAGAGACCTTGAAGTGAAGGAGCCATTGGTGACCATAATACATTAAGTTTCAATCTGCAATTTGAGAGGGAGAGGGTACAGTCGGAAGTGACAGTACTTCTGTTGAATAAAGGGAACTATGGAGCTATGAGGGAAGAGCTGGCCAAAGTTCAATGGTGCAATACCTTAGCAGGGATGACCGTGGTGGAACAATGGCAGATATTTCTGTGTATAATGCAGAAGTTGCAGGATCAGTTCATTCCTAAAAGGAAGAAAGATCCCAGGAGGAGGCATGGGTGGCCGTGGCTGACGAGGGAAGTTAAGAAACATATAAAGTTAAAAGAGAAAAAGTATAACATAGCAAAGATAAGTGGGAAAACAGAGGACTGGGAAGCTTTTAAAGAACAACAGAGGATTACTAAGAAGGAAATACGCAGAGGAAAAATGAGATACGAAGGTAAACTGGCCAATAATATAAAGGAGGATAGTAAAAGCTTTTTCAAGTATGTGCAAGGCAAAAAAATGTTTAGGACTAAAATTGGGTCCTTGAAGACAGAAACAGGGGAATATATTACAGGGAACAAAGAAATGGCAGAAGAATTAAATGGGTACTTCAGATCTGTGTTCACTGGGGAAGACACAAGACTGGGGAAGACCCTGAGGTAGCAGTGACCGAAGGACCTGAACTTAAGGGAATCTGTATTTGCCAGGATTTGGTGTTGGAGAGACTGTTAGGTCTGAAGGTTGATAAGTCCCCGGGGCCTGATGGTCTACATCCCAGGGTACTGAAGGAGGTGGCTCGGGAAATCGTGGATGCGTTGGTGATTATTTTCCAGAATTCGATAGTTTCGGGATCGGTACCTGAGGATTGGAGACTGGCTAATGTTATACCACTTTTTAAGAAAGGTGGGAGAGAGAAAGCAGGAAATTATAGACCAGTTAGTCTGACCTCAGTGGTGGGAAAGATGCTGGAGTCTATTATAAAGGATGAGATTACGGCACATCTGGATAGTAGTAACAGGATAGGACAGAGTCAGCATGGATTTATGAAGGGGAAATCGTGCTTGACTAATCTTCTGGAGTTTTTTGAGGATGTAACTCTGAAGATTGATAAGGGAGATCCAGTAGATGTAATGTACCTGGACTTTCAGAAAGTTTTTGATAAAGTTCCACATAGGAGGTTAGTGAGTAAACTTAGGGCGCATGGTATTTGGGGCAAAGTACTAGATTGGATTGAAAATTGGTTGGCTGATAGGAAACAAAGGGTAGTGATAAACGGCTCCATTTCGGAATGGCAGGCAGTGACCAGTGGGGTACCGCAAGGATCCGTGTGGGACCGCAGCTTTTTACAATATATGTTAATGATATAGAAGATGGCATCAGCGATAACATTAGCAAATTTGCTGATGATACAAAGCTGGGTGGCAGGGTGAAATGTGATGAGGATGTTAGGAGATTACAGGGTGACCTGGACAAGTTAGGTGAGTGGGCAGATGCATGGCAGATGCAGTTTAATGTGGATAAATGTATGGTTATCCACTTTGGTGGCAAGAACAGGAAGGCAGATTACTACCTCAATGGAATTAATTTAGGTAAAGGGGCAGTACAGAGAGATCTGGGTGTTCTTGTACACCAGTCAATGAAGGCAAGCATGCAGGTACAGCAGGTAGTGAAGAAAGCTAATAGCATGCTGGCCTTCATAACAAGAGGGATTGAGTACAGAAGCAAAGAGGTGCTTCTGCAGCTGTACAGGGCCCTGGTGAGACCACACCTGGAGTACTGTGTGCAGTTCTGGTCGCCAAATTTGAGGAAAGACATTCTGGCTATTGAGGGAGTGCAGCGTAGGTTCACAAGGTCAATTCCTGGAATGGAGGGATTACCTTACACTGAAAGACTGAAGCGACTGGGCTTGTATACCCTTGAGTTTAGAAGACTGAGAGGGGATATGATTGAGACGTATAAGATTATGAAAGGATTGGACACTCTGGCAGCAGGAAACATGTTTCCGCTGATGGGTGAGTGCCGAACCAGAGGACACAGCTTAAAAATACGGGGTAGACCATTTAGGACAGAGATGAGGAGAAACTTCTTCACCCACAGAGTGGTGGCTGTGTGGAATGCTCTACCCAAGAGGGCAGTGGAGGCCCAGTCTCGGGATTCATTTAAGAAAGAGTTGGATAGAGCTCTCAAAGATAGTGGAATCAAGGGTTATGGAGATAAGGCAGGAAGCGGATACTGATTAGGAATGATCAGCCATGATCATATTGAATGGCGGTGCAGGCTCGAAGGGCTGAATGGCCTACTCCTGCACCTATTGTCTATTGTCTATTGTCTCCTGCTCCTTGGATGCTGCCTGACCAGCTGTGCTTTTCCAGCACCACACCTTTTGACTCTATGACTGGGTTAGAAAATATAAATCTTTTATTCAAAAAGAAAGAAATACAGAGCAGTTAACTTACTATCTATCATAAGTAAAATGTTAGCAATTATTATTAAGGAATTTGTGGCATGACAATGTAGGTTTTGAAGTAGTCAAATAGAGCCAGTACGGTCTTGTGAAGGGAGAGAACATATTTCACCAATTTGTTAGAATTATTTCAGAAATAATATGAGTGTTTGGATAATGGGGAAATGGTGGATGTGCTTTTTCTTATATTTCCAGAGGCATTTGATAAAGTGTCACATTAATATTTATTGTAGAACATAGGAGCTCATGGTACAGGGGTTAGCATATTGACATGGACAGAAAATTAGCTGGCTAATAGTAAACAGAGAGTCAGCACAAATGTGTTTTTTTTTCAGGTTCTCATGATGTAACAAGTGGCGTGCCTCAGGGTCAATTCTGGCATTTGAATGATTTACAATTTACATCAATGACATAGATGAAGCAGTAGAAGACACAGTTACCAAAGTTGCTGATGACATAAAATTGGAAAGTAATTTTCAAGGAAGACATAAGGGGATTATAAAAAGAGAAAGATGGTTTAAGTTGGTGGGCAAAGATGTAGCAAATGGAGTATAATGTAGGAAAACATGAAGTGCTTCCCTTTTAGCAGGAAGAATAAAAAGTAAAACATCATATCAAAATGATTAGTGATTGCAGAACTCTGAGAGACAGAAGGATGCGTGACAATCAAAAGTTACTGTGCAGATGCAGCATATAGAGTCATAGAGATGTATAGCATGGAAACAGACCCTTTAGTCCAATCTGTCCATGCTGACCAGATATCCCAACCCAATCTAGTCCAACCTGCCAGCACCCAGCCCATATCCCTCCAAACCCTTCCTTTCATATACCCATCCAATTGCCTTCTGAATGTTGCAATTGTACCAGCCTCCACCACTTCCTCTGGTAGCTCATTCCATACACGTACTACCCTCTGTGTGGAAAAAAGTTGCCCCTTAGGTCTCTATTATATCTTTCCCCTCTCACCCTAAACCTAGGCCCTCCAGTTCTGGACTCCCTGACCCCAGGGAACTTTGTCTATTTATCCTATCTATGCCCCTCATAATTTTGTACACCTCTATAAGATCACCCCTCAGCCTCCGACGTGCCAAGGAAAACAGCCCCAGCCTGTTCAACCTCTCCCTATAGCTCAAATCCTCCAACCCTGGCAACATCCTTGTAAATCTTTTCTGAACCCTTTCATATTTCACAACGATGGCACAGTGGTTAGCACTGCTGCCTCACAGCGCCAGAGACCCGGGTTCAATTCCCGCCTCAGGTGACTCTCTGTGTGGAGTTTGCACATTCTCCCCGTGTCTGTGTGGGTTTCCTCCGGGTGCGCCGGTTTCCTCCCACAATCCAAAAATGTGCAAGTTAGGTGAATTGGCCAAGTTAAATTGCCCATAGTGTTAGATGAAGGGGTAAATGTAGGGGAATGGGTCTGAGTGGGTTGCGCTTTGGCGGATCGGTGTGGACTTGTTGGGCCGAAGGGCTTGTTTCCACACTGTAAATAATCTAATCTTTCCAATAGGAAGGAGACTAGAATTGCACACAATATTTCAACAGTGGTCTAACCAATGTCCTGTACAGCTGCATCATGACCTTCTAACTCCTGTACTCAATACTCTAACCAATAAAGGAAAGCATACCAAATGCCTTCTTCACGATCCTATCTACCAGCGATTCCACTCCAAGGTCTCTTTGTTCAGTAACACTCCCTCCGCCCTTACCATTAAGCATATAAGTCCTAAGATTTGCTTTCCCAAAATGCAGCACCTCACATTTATCTGAATTAAACTCCATCTGTCACTTCTCAGCCCATTGGCCCATCTGATCAAGATCCTGTTGTAATCTGAGGTAACCTTCTTCGCTGTCCACTACACCTCCAATTTTGGTGTCATCTGCAAATTTACTAACTGTACCTCTATCGCTCACATCCAAATCATTTATATAAATGACAAAAAGTAGAGGACCCAGCAGCAATCCTTGTGGCACTCCACTGGTCACAGGCCTCCAGTCTGAAAAAAATCCTCCAATATATTTAGGAAAAACGAAGAGTGTGCTGCTGGAAAAGCACAGCAGATCAGGCAGAATCCAACGAGCAGGAAAATCAATGTTTTGGGTATGAGACCTTCATCAGGAGTGAGGCTGGTGGCCCAAGAGGGCTGACAGATAAATGAGAGAAGGAGTGGGCTGTGGGTAAGGTAGCTGAGAATGCGATAGGTAGATGAAGTTGGGGGTGAAGGCGATAGGTCAGAGAGGAGGATGGAGTAGAAAGGTGGGAAGGAAGATGGACAGGTAGGACAGGTCAAGAGGGTGGTGTCCAGTTGGAAAGTTGCATCTGGGATAAGGTGGGGGGAGGGAAAATGAGGAAACTGGTGAAATCCACATTGATCCTATGTGGTTGGAGGGTCCCAATGTGGAAGATGAGGCATTCTTCCTCCAGGCATCGGGTGGTTAGGGTTTGGCGGTGGAGGAGGCCTAGGCCTTGCATGTCCTTAGTGAATGGGGAGTTAAAGTGTTCGGCAATGGGGCAATGGGATTGTTTGAGCGTGTGTCCTGGAGATGCCCTCTGAAACGTTCTGCAAGCTGGAGTTCTGTCTCCCCGATGTAGAGGAGACCACATTGGGAGCAACAGACATAGTAGATGATGTGTGTGGAAGTGCAGATAAATCTCTGACAGATGTGGAAGGCTCCTTTGGGCCTTGGACGGAGGTAAGTGGGGAGGCGTGGGTGGAGTTTTGCAATTCTTTTGGTGGCAGGGGAAGGTGCCAGGATAGGAGGGTGGGTTGGTGGGGGCATGGACTGAACAAGGGAGTTGCAGAAGGAATGGTCTTTATGGACCATGGATAGGGGTGGGGAGGGAGATATATTATCTCGTGCATTCTCAGCTATCCTCCCCCCCAGCCTCATCCCTCTCCCATTTATCTCTCAGCCCCCTTGGCCCACAAGCCTCATTCCTGATGAAGGGCTTATGCCCAAAACATCAACTCTCCTGCTCCTCAGATGCTGCCTGACTGGCTGTGTTTTTCCAGCACCGCACTCTTCAACTTTGATCTCCAGCATTTGCAGTCCTCACCTATATATTTGGGAAAGCTAATATAACTTTATCATTTGCTGCAAGGCTGAGTGGATACAAAAGTAGAGATGTTAAGCTTCAGTTATACAGTGCACTGATGGTTCCATAATGTGAGAGTCTGTATACAGTATTGCTTGTATTATGGAAAGAAGGACGCAAATATATTCAAAGCAATTCATAACAGCGGTAACCTTATTAAATTATGTGGAGGTGCCAGTGTTGGACTCGGATGTACAAAGTTGAAAATCACATATCACCAGGTTATAGTCCAACAGCTTCTTTTGGAAGCACTAGCTTTCAAAAGTTTGCTTTGAATTCTATGTCATACGATCTTATACTCCATAACCACCTGATGAAGGAGCGGCGGTCAGAAAGCTAGTGCTTCCAAATAAACCTGTTGGATCATAACCTGGTGTGTGATTTTAACCTTATTAAATCGTGGAGTAAGCCCCAGGGACAGGATGGCCTACTCCTGAGCCATGTTCCCTTATTCAGATATTTGTGTTGAATGGGAATGTAGTTCAGATACTGAGTGGGGAGAGTTGGTAATTTCACAAATCCCATTAATGCAATGTTCCCAGGCAGTTAAAACTGGAGGCAAAGAGTTAAGATGTACATGAGGGGTCATGATGTCTAAATCTAGGATGTATTTAGATTAGATTAGATTACTTACAATGTGGAAACAGGCCCTTCGGCCCAACAAGTCCACACCAACCCTCCGAAGAGCAACCCACCCAGACCCATTCCCCTACACCTAACACTACAGACAATTTAGCATGGCCAACTCACCTAACCTGCACATTTTTGGAGTGTGGGAGGAAACCAGAACACCGGAGAGTGCTCACGCAGACACAGGGAGAATGTGCAAACTCCACACAGACAGTTGCCTGAGGCGGGAATTGAACCTGGGTCTCTGGCGCTGTGAGGCATTAGTGCTAACTACTGAGCCACCATGCCGCCCATAGGGTCATAAAGTCAGAGATGTACAGCACAGAAACAGATCCTTCATCCATGGTATCAGATATCCTAAATTAATGTAGTCTTATTTGCCACTCTAGACTATTCCTATTTATATATCCATCCAAAAGCCTTTTAAATGTTGTAATTATACCAGCCTCCAAAACTTCCATACACACATCACCTTCTGCATGAAACTGCGCCCCAAGGTCTCTTTGTTCAACAACGCTCCCCAGGACCTTAACATTAAGTGTATAAATTCTGCCCTAACTTACTTTTCGAAAATGCAGCACCTCACATTTATCTAAATTAAACCCCATCTGTCACTCCTCAGCCCAGTGGCCCAGCTGATCAAGGTCCAATTGGATTCTGAGGTAACCTCTTCACTTATTTGATCATGTGAGATCACATTTGGAACACTGCAGGTAAATTCTGATCTCCCCATTTCAAAAATGACTTTCAGGTGAGAATGGAGAAGAGGGAACAGCAACATAATTGAATCCCACACACAAATGAATGAGGGAATATTGAGCATCGAGTTAGAATTGTGTTGGAACAGTTCTGAAGATGAGTTGTACCAGACTGGAATCAATATGTTAGTTTCTTTCTCCACAGATACTGCCAGACCTGCTGATTTTTTCCAGGAATTTCTGTGTTTGTTTCAGATTTCCAGCATCTGTAGTATTTTGCTTTAGTTATGATGTGGAAGTGACAATGTTGGACTGGAGTGGACAATTTCAGAAGTCATACGATGTCAGGCTATAATCCAACAGGTTTATTTGAAATCAGAAGCTTTCAGAGCACTGCTCCTTCATCATCTGATGAAGAAGCTTGTGATTTCAAATAAATCTGTTGGAATATAACCTGACATTGTGACTTCTGAATTTGCTTTAGTTAGAATTGTGCTTTTATTATAAGCACTTACATGTATACATTTTTCAAATCTCATCAAAGTCTGAATTTGAAAGTAAGAGTACGATCATTTTCCTGTGTAACATTTTTGAATTTTACATTTAATTTTAGGCTGGGATTTACTGGCTAAATTTAATGGATCATTATGTTACGGACTGGATTCTCGTTATAACAGCTCTCCTGCAACTCATCGGTCTCAGTTGGATCTATGGTCAGTCAATCATAAAAGAGACCGAAACAAATAAACATATTAAATTTAAAGTACTTTGTGAAAATTAAGGTTTCTTTAATAAAATCAGACCAAATGAATCAGATGCTGGCAGACGTGTATCAGAATTCACTCGCTCTTCCTGACAATGAAACCTAATTGGTTCCAGAAACCAGCATGAAACACACAACATCATTTTTTGCATCCTTCACTCAGGATGCACTTGTTTTTGCTGGATTTCAGCCAATTTTACTACAGTCATTGTCTTGTTAATTGCTGATACTTGTATTATTGCACAAATCCAAGATCACATAGGGAGTTTATCTTTCTGCTGTTAGATTGCTTCACAAATATGTGATGTACAAAGGTTCCTGACTGACCTTCAGTAGCAGTGATAATAATAGCAGCCAGCTTGCAGTTCCTGTGTGTTTGTTGTATGTCGTGAGGCAGCACAGAGCCCAGACTGTGTAAGTATGAGTTTTATAGCAATATAAGTACTTAAGACAATGAGACCATAAGACAGAGGAGTTGAAGTAGGCCATTCACCCCACTGATTTTGCGCCACCATTCAATGAGGTCATGGCTGATTTGACTATCCTTCACTCCACTTTCCTACCATTTCCCCACAATGTTTGATTCCTTTACTGATTTACAATCTATCTTACATGAATAGACTTATATACCTAGCCTCAACAACACTCTGTGGGAAAAAGAATACCACTGCACTCTAAGAGCAAAAAGTCTTCCTCATCTCTGTCTTAAATATGTAATCTCTTGGTTCTCAGGAGATGCCTTCTGGTCCCAGACTCTAGCATAAGTGAAAACAGCCTCTATTCCTATATCTGATCAAGCACAATCGTTAACAATCATATACTTTTCAAAATAGATCGCCTCTTATTCCACGAAATTCAAAAGAGCTCAAGCCCAAACTACTCGAACACTCCTGAAAAGAAAATCTCTCCATATCCGAAATTAATCTCATGAACCTTCTTTGGACTGCCTCCAAAGCCAATATATTTTTTTTGAGGGGGAGATGATGACCTGATGATATAATCGCTGGATTGTTAACCCAGGTACTGCCTTAGGGTTCCAGGCTCGAATCCCATCATGGCAAATGGTGCAATTTGAATCATAAAATCTCTGCAATGTGGAAGCGGGCCATTTGGCCCAACGAGTGCACACCAACTCTTTGATGAGCATCCTACCCAGACCCAGACCCCTACCCTATCCCCGTAATCATGCATTTCCCATGCCTAACCAGCCTAGCCTGCACATCCGTGGACATTATAGAGGAAATTAGCACGGCCAGTCCAACCAAGCTGCATAACTTTGGACTGTGGGAGGAAACTGGAGCACCTGGAGGAAACCCATACAGACATGGGGAGAATGTGCAAAATCCACACAGACAGCCACCTGAGGCTGGATTTGAACCCAGGTCCGTGGTGCTGTGAGGCAACATTGCTCACCACTGAATCACTGTGCTGCCCCGTTTTATTGAATTCAATAAAAATCTAGAATTAAGAGTCCAATTATGACCTTGAATCAATGTCAATGATTGAAAAAACCCCTCTGGTTTGCTAATGTCCTTCAGGGAAAGAAACTGCTATCCTTACCTGGTCTGGACAACATGTGACTCTGGACACATAGCAGTATGGTTGACTCGTAACTGCTCTCTGGGATGGACGATAAATTCTACTGAGCCAGTGGCATCCTCATCCCATGGAGGAATAGAAACTGTTCCGAATATTCCAGCCATGGTCTCACTAGTGCCTTGAACATTTATAACAAAGCTTACCTATTTTTGTATTCTGTTTGCTTTGAAATAAAGGCCAACTATCCATTTTCCTTCCCTCATACCCATAAAATTTAAAGGCCAGGCTTTTCAGATTTATGCACAAGGAACCCCAAATCCTTCTGTGCTGCAGCTTTCTGCAGTCTTTTCAGTCAAATAATATTCAACTCCTCTATTCCTCCCACCAAAGTGTATTACTCACATTTTTCCACTTTATATTCTACCTGGCTAGTTTTTGTTCTTTCACATAACCTGTTGTATCTCTCAATAGAATCTTTGTGTCATCCTCACCAAATGCCCTCCCACCTATTTTTGTGATCTGGAAACTTGGTGATTGTATATTTACGTTCTCCATTCCAGTCATAATCGAGGCCCTAGCTCTAATCTC
Organism: Hemiscyllium ocellatum; assembly: GCF_020745735.1. Lineage (NCBI taxonomy): Eukaryota > Metazoa > Chordata > Chondrichthyes > Orectolobiformes > Hemiscylliidae > Hemiscyllium > Hemiscyllium ocellatum. Next base: position 48,960,383 of record NC_083411.1, on the reverse strand, counting down.
TGTGATACAGTTACAGGTTGCCATCCTGAAAATGTCCCCACTTTGGGTGGCACAGTGGCCCAGTGGTTAGCACTGCTACCTCACAATAATTCTGTGTTGTTTTGTATCTTGAGGACCACAATAGCACAGAATTACTGAGCTGAAACCAATAGCTGAGTTCTGTAGCCATGAAGATGGCCTCAACCACGATCTTGGTTACAAGTTGTACTACATGTGACCCCATTACACTGTTCTGTACCTGTAAGATCTTCCTTACTGTCCAGTTTTGACACCATCACCTTGATAACTTATTATGATCTCTCTACCTTATTTTATGTGTACAGTTTTGGATTAGTACTTGTTACTTTGGTTAGACCCTCGGTGTGTGACTCTTATCTGCAAATGTGTTGCTGGTCAAAGCACAGCAGGTTAGGCAGCATCTCAGGAAAGAGAATTCGACGTTTCGAGCATAAGCCCTTCATCAGGAATGTGTGACTCTTATACCTACCATGTTATTCCAGTCATTTGGTTTGTCTCCAGAACTACCTTATTTTTAATATTTTGTAATTATCTCTCTTCCTTAATGAATCAGATTATAGATCATCCCTTCACCTGCTATTCAGCTGTTGACACTTTATTCACACCATCTGACACTCTTGATCACCTGCAGAGACCTATTATTCAGTCTGTCAACACTCCACTCACACCACTTGTATGATATTTTGATCTCTCTGATTATAAACTCTGTGTCTGTGTGCTTCTCTTTACTTCACCTGACGAAGGGGCAGTGCTCCGAAAGCATTTGATTTCAAATAAACCTTTTGGACTATAATGTGGTGCCATGTGACTTCTGACCTTGTCCACCCAGGCCAACACTGGCAGCTCCATATGTTGTGGTTACAACTTCATTAAAAGCCCGTTAAGTATCCATACAAACACTGTCAGTCTAGAACAACCCTACAGTGTTACTTATATTGATCCCAGACATAGCAGGCAGGCAGGGGGAAGGAGTGTCCTGCCTGATGGGTAGGGATCTAAAGGTTCTACTGCATAGTGTGGTGTTGAGGTGGGATTTCTTCTTACCCCTGGATTGGTAAGATCAGGGCATGACATGACAACCTGGTCCGAGGTTGCCACCTGGATCAGTGCAATCTCAGCCATCTGGAGGAATACCCAGCAGTGAAAGAAGGAAGTCAATGATCTTCTCCACTTTGCTAGTAAGTGCTACCATGTTTGTTATCTCACCCTCACCGTAACTCTCTTGCTATACCCACCTTCCACTGAGTCTCATGCCCTACCAATCTCACTACAGCTTGCAATCTGTCCCCCTCCGCTCACTCACACCTACCCCAATCCCAGACACCATTAATCCTGCAGTCCCTCTGCACTGCTTGTTCACTCAGGATACCTCCCAGCTGCACCTACAGTAACAATTGGGACACGTCCTTTCATCTCCATTAATACCTGCCTCTGTCTCATTTCAGGAAGTAAGCAGCCCACAGTAGAGCAGAAAGACTCAAGCCAGGTGGTGGGCTGACCTTCATTCAGTTCCTAACCCCTTACGTGGAGTAAACACTAATGTTGACCACCCTGAGCAGCTGGTTGCCCATGTCTAAGCACATGGAATTGGTATCAGAGACTGCCCATGACTTACTGTGCCAGCACCCCATTACACCCTCCTTGATTTGACAGAGTCCTGTTGACAACCACAACAAGATTCCTTCCTTTGTGTCTGCACTAAATGGCAAGGAGCGACTGGAATAATATCCCTGGCTGAGGTAGCAAACACACAAAGGCAAAAGGCAAGGCAAGGGAGAGGTGTTGTGAGCATCCAGACCAGCTCAGAATGAGTGAGAATTTGGACAGCAAGTGACCAGCCTGGAGATGCAGCCTGGGTTCATGCTCTTGGGTGTGCTGGCCGAGGCATTACAATGATAGTCACTGGGGCAGACTGTGGTGCAGTACTGAAGTGTAGAAATTTTCTGAGATGGCCCAGCAAGATATTAGAGACTGGCACATATCAGATCCAATACCATGAATGTAAAGTGTATGTGGCTGGCATCCTTGGAGTATTCTCTGAGACCTCAGTGCCTAATATTTAGGTCATTTGGAGCAGGTAACAAGCTGAATTCACGAGATCCCCACTCTAATCTCCAGGTCAAGTTTTCTCAATGTTGAGCTTGTTAGGTGAGTTTAAGATAGGAAGCTGAATATTAGTTAGGCGTGTTGTACCATTAGCTTGCTGCTTAATAGGGAATAATCCCATTATATTAGGAACTCATCACTGCTGAGTGACAGATTCAGCTCCATTGCTTACTGAAAGAATAAAAAAAAAATGGTCTTCTGAACATCAGAATTGCTACAGTTCTCACCAATTCTCGAATAAACCTTGCCAAGCTCACATCATCCAGATCCCGACAAGATACTTGCTGTCGATCTTCTATCAGCTCACCAATTCACTATCCATGGTCATACTGCTACTCCAGCACAATGGGCTCTCAGGTTATTAAGGCCTCATGTGTGGTACTATATCAAATGTTTGAGCCTGATCCAATATAACTGGATTTCTTTAGGAATCCAGCAGAACACATGCTACAGCTGCAACATATCACCTAAGTGGTCATCTCTATTGCATTTAACTCAATGGTGTATTTATAAGTTTTAATTAATTACACTTATACCCCTGTTCTTTACATTGGAAAACACCCCACTCTCTTTCCCTTCATTGGTTTCTATCATAATTAATCGTATCCCTAACAAGTGATTTGTAATAAGAT
>NC_083411.1:48861029-48949674 GCF_020745735.1 Hemiscyllium ocellatum | reverse complement strand
GTGAAATTCATAAAACGGAATTTGGACATTCGTAGAGATTTCAGGGTAAATTTTAATCCACCCCACACAGTGTAAGCATGGAGTTTCACTTGAAAATTGAAGTCCTTTCCGCTATTTTCCAGGTGCATTCCTTATTCCCTATTCTGTCATGCTGGCCCTTGTTGGGATACCATTGTTTTTCTGAGTGTTCCTTTGGTCAGTTTGCCAGCCTTGGGCCTGTTGCAGTGTGGAGGGCTGTGCCTATGTTACAAGGTGAATGTTTATTTTATCGATACAGTCACAGCAAATTTCGGAAAAGTAATAGTGTTGATTTAATAAATAATAATAAACCTCCCTTATCTGACAAAGGTTAAAGCCTAGCTTGTGAAGTAATGTTGCACTCTGATCTGCCATACACGTTATTAGATGTGGTACATGCTGTCTATTGGTTTTGGCTCATAGTTTGTCAGGTTTTTTTATAAAAATGATGAATTGAAACCCAGGATTCGGGACCTAACACAGCAGAGTGACATCATTGGTAAGGCATAAGTTCATTGGTTGATAATAGCTACTAACATGACTGTTATTGGCTACTTTCAGGTTGAAGGTAAATAAGGGAAATATTTAAGGTTACAAATTAAAAGATCAGTTGGAATTTTTTGAAAAAAATCAAATTAAGAACTTTTTAAATAAAATCGAGATGCAGGGCTAGGCAATATCTTGTAACTGCCTGAAATTGGAGTTGATGGACCCTACTGAGGAGCTGAAAATGTATTGCTGGAAAAGCGCAGCAGGTCAGGCTGCATCCAAGGAGCAGGAGAATCGACGTTTCGAGCATGAGCCCTTCTTCAGGAATGAGAAGAGTGTGCCAAGCAGGCTAAGATAAAAGGTAGGGAGGAGGGACTTGGGGAGGGGTGTTGGAAGTGCGATAGATGGAAGGAGGTTAAGGTGAGGGTGATAGGTTGGAGTGGGGTTGTGGCGGAGAGGTCAGGAAGAAGATTGCAGGTTAGGAAGGTGGCTGAGTTCGAGGGTTGGGACTGAGACAAGGTGGGGGAGGGAAATGAGGAAACTGGAGAAGTCTGAGTTCATCCCTTATGGTTGGAGGGTCCCTAGGCAGAAGATGAGGCACTCTTCCTCCAGCCATCGTGTTGCTATGGTCGGTTGATGGAGGAGTCCAAGGACCTGCATGTCCTTGGCGGAGTGGGAGGGGGAGATGAAGTGTTGAGCCACGGGGTGGTTGGATTGGTTGGTCCGGGTGTCCCAGAGGTGTTCTCTGAAATGTTCCGCAAGTAGCGGCCTGTCTCCCCAATATAGAGGAGGCCACATCAGGTGCAGCGGATGCAGCAAATGATGTGTGTGGAGGTGCAGGTGAATTTGTGGCAGATATGGAAGGATCCCTTGGGGCCTTGAAGGGAAGTAAGGGGGGAGGTGTAGGTGCAAGTTTTGCATTCTTGCAGTTGCAGGGGAAAGTACTGGGAGTGGAGGTTGGGTTGGTGGGGGGCGTGGACCTGACAAGGGAGTCACGGAGGGAGTGGTCTTTTCGGAACGCTGATAGGGAGGGGGAGGGAAATATATCCCTGGTGGTAGGGTCCGTTTGGAGGTGGCGGAAATGATGACGGATGATATGAGGTTCAATGTGACCACATCTGTGACAAGTGTTGGTTTCTCTTGTGTATGACCTGTCCTTCTTTGTGTGTGGCTGCATCAAGCTGTGTGTAGCTCCTCAGTACACAAACACTAAATCTGACTATGTACTGAGGTTCTACTTGTCCCTGGTGTTGTGAAGGATGGGACTGGTCTTGTTGCTGCAGACTGCTCCAAGGAATTTGACTGTTCCATATCGCCTGTCCTTTGTGAAGAATTTCAAAACACTTTTCACCACAGGTCTATTAGGAAGAGGTCAGTATGTAACATCCTCAAGACCCTGTGGGAAAAGGACAAGTTAGTCAGCAGACTGTCAAAGTCATTTCGCAGAATGCCTCATCGCCAGAATTTTCAAACAAGCACCATGACATCACTTGGCTCATGGTGAGAAGGGCAGTACCTGTGAAATTCTTCTTGTACGCCTGGATTGTCTGCGCCACTGCATGTTGCCTACAAAGCGGTTTAAGGAGGGGGAGTTTGTGACTGTCTCACATCTCCTGCTGGAATATGCCTTTGCAAAGAGAGACTGGAGAGAGATGCCACAACTGTGTCACTCGCCCATCTCCACTGACTTGCAGCTGTCTGCACTGGACCCGCTGTTATAGGAGTCACCATTCTTCAGGTGCCATCTCATCACTGCTGGGCCCATTTCAATGCTGCCTCCAATACTGGGTAGACTGTTGGGCCCCACAACCAGGAGTTCCCACTCCGGGCCTCCCGTGATTCCAGCCAGGAGTCTCCTGCTCCGCTGATGCCTTGGTGACACCAGGTGTCCCCGCTCTGGGCCTACTGCGAGCCGGAGTGCCTCATTCCACTGACAGGCCAGTCTGCTGGTGTGCCAAGATTCCCACTCCAGCCACCGTCCTCCAATATGCCAGCACTGGCACCTTAAAGAGTCCATCACCTCCGTCTCCGATTGCTGGAGGAGCAGGGGAATGTCCTTGCTACCATCACTGCCACCTCCAATTACCGGAAGGCTGTCACCACTCCGTGTAAAGCCTGCTCTTGTTGCCTCTGACCAACCCACCAAAGAAACGAGAAATGAAAAGAAAAAAAATCAAGAGAGAGCAGAAATTAAAAGATTTTTAAAACGTAGATGGAAGTGGATGAGCTCTAGATAAGAGTCTGCATGCAGCCCTGCTACACTGTCGCCATCTTGGAAAATTGAGGGTTTGCAGAGCAAAAATGACCCTGACGAGAGTTATGTCCAGGCCTCCCAGCAGCAGTCAGGATATGGGTCAGAAAATAAATCAGGAGGTAGAAAAGGCATGTAAAAAATGATGCACAATTGCAGTAATCATGGGAGTCTTCAATATACAACTGGACGAGGAAAATCAGGTTGGTAGGGGATCCAATAAAAAAGGGATTTGCAGACTGTCTACAAGGTGATTTGTTCGAGCAACTTGTGATAGAGCCCTCCAGGGGACAGGCAATTCTGGATTTGGTGCTGTGTAATGAGGTAAACTCGATTAAGGAGCTTAAGGTGAATGATCCATCGGGGGCAGTGGCCATAATATGATAAAATTCACCCTTCAGTTTGAAATGGAAGAGCAGGAATCTGGTGTAAGATCTTTACAATTGAGTCAATGCAACCAGAAAGCCATGAGGGAGGGGCTGACCTGAGTTGATTGGAAGGGGACCATAACAGGGAGGACGGTAGAGCAGCAATAGCAGGAGTTTCTGGAGGTAGTTTGAGGGGCAAAACAGAAATTCATCCCAAGGAAGAAGAAACATAGTAAAGGGAGGATGAGGCAACCACGGCAGACAAGGGAAGTCAGGAATAGCATCAAATCAAAAGGAAAAGCATCCAATGTGGTGAAAATTAGTGGGAAGTCTGGAAATTTGGAGGCAGTTAAAAACTAGCAGAGGATACTTACAAAAGCAATAAGGGGGAAGAAGATGAAATCTGACGATAAGCAGATTGTAATATAAAAGAAGATTGCAAGAGTTGCTTTAGATGCATAAAAGGTCAGAAAGAGGTGAGAGTGGACATTGGACCATTAGAAAATGAGGCTGGGGAAGTAGTAATGGGGAACAAAGAAATGGTGAAGAAAGTGAATAGGGACTTTGCATCAGTCTTCACTGGTGGAAGGCACCATTAGTGTGCCAGGATGTCAAGAGTCAGGAGGCAGAGGTGAGTGTAGGGGCCATTCCTGTGGGGAAGGTGCTGGGGAAGCTGCAAGGTCTGTAGGTGAGTAATTCAGCTGGGTCAGATGGACTACACCCCAGAATCCTGAAGGTGATAGCTGAGGAGATTGTACAGGCATTGTTGGTGAACATTCAGGAATCACTGGAGTCAAGGAAGTTGCCAGACAACTGGAAAATGGTTAATGTAACATCCCTGTTTCGGAAGGTATGGAGGCAGAAGGGAGGAAACTATAAGCCGGTTAGTCTGACCTTGATCATTTATAAGATTTTACAGTCCATTATTAAGGATGAGATTGTGGAGGGTTTGGAAGTGCATGGTAAAGTAGGGCTGAGTTAGCACAGCTTCATCGAGGGTAGGTCATGTCTGACAAGTTTGTTAGAATTCTTTAAGGTGGTAATGAGCAGGTTAGACGAAGGAGAACCAATGGATGTGATCTATTTGAATTTCCAGAAGGCCTAAAATCAGGAGCCATGTATGAAGCTGCTAAATGGGATAAGAGCCGGTGGTGTTAGGGGCAAGGTCCTGACATGGTTAGATTAGTGTGGAAATAGGCCCTTTGGCCCAACAAGTCTACACTGACCCTCCAAACAGTAACCCATCCAGACATGGATAGAGGATTGGCTGACTGGCAGAGGGCAGAGATTAGGGATAAATCCACCAGTTCCACAAGGACTGTTGGGACCACAACATTATACATTAACAATCTGGACAAAGGGACTGGGGGCATCGTTGCTACGTTTGCAGTTGTCGCAAAGATTGGTAGAGGGACAGGAGGGCTGAGGAAGTGGGAAGGCTGCAGAAGTACTTACAGTAGTGAGGAGAGTGGGCAAAGAAATGGCAGATGGAATACAGGATGGGAAATTGTGAGAGTTATGCAATTTGGTAAGAAGAATAGAAACAAAGACTATTTTCAAATTGGGGAAAGGCTTTGGAAAACCGAAACATAAAGGGTAGTTTAGGATTCCCTTAAAGTTAACATGCAGGTTCAGTTGGCAGGTAGGAAGGCAAATACAGCGTTAACATTCATTTCAAGAGGGTTAGGATATAAGAGCAGAGATGTGCTACTGAGGTTCTATAAGGCTCTGGTCAGACGGCATTTGAAATATATGAAAATGTTTGGACCCCATGTCTCAGAGAGGATGTTCTGACCTTGGAGGGGTCCAGAGGAGGTTTACAAGAATGATCCCAGGGATGAAGGGATTGTCAAATGAGGAACAGTTAAGGACTCAAAGGAGCCGAGGAGGATTTACAGAATAATGACATTTACAGAATAATGACATTTACAGAATAATGAATGGTCTGAATAGAGTAAACCTGGAGAAGATGTTTCCACTAGTAGGAGAGACTGGGACATGAGGGAACAGCCTCAAGCTGAAGGGACAACTCATCAGAACTGAGATTAAGAGGAATGTCCACAGCCAGAGGGTGGTGACTGTGGAACTCATTGATGCAGCAGGTTGTGGAGGCCAAGTCATTGAGTATACTCAAGACAGAGATAGATAGCTTCTTGGTGGTAAGGGGTTCAAGAGTTATGGGGAGAACTCAAGAGAATGAGGTTCAAAGACATATCAGCCATGACTGAATGGCAGAGCAGACTCAGTGGGATGAATGGCCTAATTCTGCTCCTATATCTTATGACCTTATGGCCTAAGACTGGGCATGTGTGATTATCACCACTCACAATGATAATGGTGTCCTAAAGAATTAGTGAGAGGGCAAATAAAGGTGAAGACAAGGAGCATCATTCTTGTAATCTAGACAAAGAACTATAACATAATTAACATTTCCTGTTTAATACAAAAAGCCTTTGAAATCTTTACTGTTGGACACTGAATGTTGAAGCAGCCAACATTATCGATTGAACAAAACCGATATTTCCCCAAAGGTGTGGTCAGCCAGGGCAGTCTCCCTGTTCTGTCCTGTGCTCACTGAAAGAAAATCCAATTTGGTTGAATGACCAGCCAAATGCATGTCAAATACATTATTTTAAATCAATAATTCACAAACCAGACTCCCCTGTTCTTTCTTCTGTTTTCAGGTGTGGGGATTGCTATGATGCTTCTGATTACAATGTCCAACATTTTGTACAACTGCATCGTTGGCTACAGTCTATACTACCTGTTTGCTTCCTTCCAATCACCCCTACCATGGGCAGACTGCTTCAGTTGGTGGGGAGCAGATGAAACATGCAGCAGGACCCCCAAAGGTACAGTGTTAGCTTCTACTGGGGAAAGTGTACACACTGACTGTTCATTGTTCATTCTGTCAGTCTGAGTGAGGGAGAGAGATGAACAATAGTTTCAGTGACCATCCTCATTGTGGCCATACAGCAGAAAGACTCGGATAGAAAGCAGCAGCAGGAATCATGGCACTGAGTCACTGGAATAGCAGGACAGTCAGTCAGAAATAAATAGTGAAACATCAGAATTTAACAGTCTTTCACATGTCTCACGTTTACTTTCACCTTGTCAATAAGTCTGTGTTGTGTTCTTTCTGACTGCGTTCATTGTTTGTATCTCTCTCCATCCCTGTATTGTGTCTCACACTGACTCCCTTCTCTGTCTATTACTGTGTTTTTTGCAGCTATCATTTTCTTAACTTATTCTCTTTCTCTGAGTTTTTCCAAATATCGATCATCTCACATATATTTCTTACACAGTCTGACTCTAAGACACACAGAGTTTTTGTTGCAATTATTTAAATGTCTCATCTCTTTAATTTCATCTCATCTTCCACAATAACACTATTTAACTCAGGATGTCTCATGCCACTATCAAAGGTTCATGTTGTGTGAATTGACAAGACTTAATGTGAAATCTTGATGTGAGTCAAGTTGAAATTTCTGAAACAGAGGACAAAATACTTCAGCTTTGAAAGAAAATCTACTTTTAAATAAACTGGGATTGTGGGTGTTCCCCTGACCATACTGTACAGACTGGGGCTGTGGGTGATCCTGGACATCAACTACAGTCTGCACAATATGGTGATAAATCACCCACAGTCCCAGTCTGTACAATACAGACAGGGGTCACCCACAGTCCCAGTCTGTACAATACTGTCAGGGATCACCCACAGTCCCAGAGTGTATAATACAGTCAGGGATCATCCACAGTCCCAGTCTGTACAATACAGTCAGGGATCACCACAGTCCCAGTCTGTACAATACTATCAGGGATCATCCACAGTGCCAGTCTGTACAATACAGTCAGGGATCACCCACAGTCCAGTCTGTACAATACAGTCAGGGATCACCCACAGTCGCAGTCTGTACAATACAGCCAGGGATCACCCACAGTCCTAGTCTGTACAATACAGTCAGGGATACACCTACAGTCCCAGTCTGTACAATACAGTCAGGGATCATCCACAGTCCCAGTCTGTACAATACTGTCAGGGATACACCTACAGTCCCAGTCTGTACAATACAGTCAGAGATCATCCACAGTCCCAGTCTGTACAATACAGTCAGGGATACACCCACAGTCCTCGTCTGTACAATGCGGTCAGGGGTCACCTACAGTCCCAGTCTGTACAATACAGTCAGGGATCACCCACAGTCCGAGTCCGTACAATACAGTCAGGGATCACCCACAGTCCCAGCCTGTATAATACAGTCAGGGATACACCCACAGTCGCAGCCTGTACAATACAGTCAGGGATCATCCACAGTCCCAGTCTGTACAATATACTCAGGGATCACCCATAGTCCCAGTCTGTACAATACAGTCAAGGATCACCCACAATACCAGCCTGGACAATAAAGTCAGGGATCACCCACAGTCCCAGTCTGTACAATACAGTCAGGGATCACTCACAGTCCCAGTCTGTACAATACAGTCAGGAATCACCCACAGTCCCAGAGTGTACAATACTGTCAGGGATCACCCACAGTGCCAGTCTGTACAGTCAGGGAACACCTACAGTCCCAGAGTGTACAATACTGTCAGGGATCATCCACAGTGCCAGTCTGTACAATACAGTCAGGGATCACCCACAGTCCCAGTCTGTACAATACAGTCAGGGATACACCCACATTCCCAGTCTGTACTATACAGCCAGGGATCATCCACAGTCCCAGTCTGTACAATACAGTCAGGGATCATCCACAGTCCCAGAGTGTACAATACTGTCAGAGATCACCCACAGTCCCAGAGTGTACAATACTGTCAGAGATCACCCACAGTCCCAGAGTGTACAATACAGTCAGGGATCACCCACAGTCCCAGTCTGTACAATACTGTCAGAGATCACCCACAGTCCCAGTCTGTACAATACAGTCAGGGATACACCCACATTCCCAGTCTGTACTATACAGCCAGGGATACACCCACAGTCCCAGTCTGTACAATACTGTCAGGGATCACCCACAGTCCCAGAGTGTACAATACAGTCAGGAATCACCCACAGTCCCAGAGTGTACAATACTGTCAGGGATCACCTACAGTCCCAGAGTGTACAATACTGTCAGGGATCATCCACAGTGCCAGTCTGTACAATACAGTCAGGGATCACCCACAGTCCCAGTCTGTACAATACAGTCAGGGATCATCCACAGTGCCAGTCTGTACAATACAGTCAGGGATCACTCACAGTCCCAGAGTGTACAATACAGTCAGGGATCATCCACAGTCCCAGAGTGTACAATACTGTCAGAGATCACCCACAGTCCCAGAGTGTACAATACAGTCAGGGATCACCCACAGTCCCAGTCTGTACAATACTGTCAGAGATCACCCACAGTCCCAGTCTGTACAATACAGTCAGGGATACACCCACATTCCCAGTCTGTACTATACAGCCAGGGATCATCCACAGTCCCAGTCTGTACAATATAGTCAGGGATCACCCACAGTCCCAGAGTGTACAATACAGTCAGGGATACACCCACAGTTCCAGTCTGTACAATACTGTCAGGGATCACCCACAGTCCCAGAGTGTACAATGCAGTCAGGGATCATCCAAGTCCTGTATTTTTGCATTGAAGAGCTTCATATCTTTATTCCAAAAAAAAACTCTCAAAATTTTAGGACATTTCCATTATCCAATATTCCAGAAGAATAGAACTCAGTTTTTCTCTGCCTCAGACGAAGTGATGGAAGCTGGTACAATTAAAACATTTAAAAGTTAGCTGGATGTGTATATGAATGTGAAGGGTTGAGATGGATACGGGCCAAATGTTGGCAAATTGGACTAGATTAATTTCAGATATGTTTTTTAGCATGGACAAGTTGGACTGAAAGGTCTGTTCCTGTGCTGTACATCTCTCTGACTCGATGACTCTTGATGTTATTTGTTCCATTTAGTATTTCAAAATCCGTGACACAGTCATCTTTTTAGTTTTTAATTTATAAAGAATAGAATCATTGTCTGTCTAATACCATACAGTTAGGGACATCCATCAACACCCAGAAGACATGGATTTCCCATTATACACCCACAGAATTCAGTGATGGAAGTCCTTATCTCCATAGGCTAGGACTCATTCAAGTAGCGATTGATTCCTACATCTTCTACTACAGAATTTGGAATGTTACATCTTGCCAAAAATAATTCAGATATGAAGAAGTTATTTTTGAGCTAAAATTACAATGTAATTTTTGAAAACAGTTGTTTCATCTTATCCTTGAGATTTATGTTATTTGAAATTTCATTTTTACATTGCTAGTTTCTGAAAGTGAATTGATAAGAGTACATTCAACAATGTGGTTCATCTGGGCTCAGAGTAATTATTGATGTCCGTAAGATCATAAGACCATAAGATATAGAAGCAGAATTAAGCCAATTGTCCCATCAGGTATGCTCCACTATTCGATCATCACTGATATGTTTCTCAAACTCATTCTTCTGCCTTCTCCCTGTAATGCTTGATCACCTTACCAATTAAGAACTATTTAATCTCTGCCTTAAATTCACCCAATGACTTGGCCTCCACAGCCCTCTGTAGCAATGAGTTCCATAGATTCATCACTCTCTGGCTGAAGAAATTTCTCCTCACCTCAGTTCAAAAGGGTTATCCCTCCACTCTGAGACTGTGCCCTGGGATCCTGGCCTCTCCTATGCATGGAAACAACTTCTCCACATCTACTCTATCCAGGCCTGTCAGTATTCTTAAAATTTCACTGAGATACACCCTCAAGGAAAGACACAGAGTCCTCAACTGCTCATCATGTGATAAGCCCTTCATCCCCAGGATCATTCTTGTAAACCTCCTCTGAATCTCTTCCAATGCCAGCACATCCTTCCTTAGATACAGGGCACAAAACTGCTCACAATATTCCAAATGAGGCCTGACCAAAGCTTTACACAGACTCTACAGTACATCCCTGTTCTTGAGTTCTAGCTCTCTTGAAGTGAGTTGCATTTGCCTTCATAACTGCCAATGAAACTTGCATGTTAACCTTAAGGGAATCCTGAACCAAGACTCTCAAGACCATGTGTACTTCAGATTTCTGAAGCCTTTCCCCATTTAGAAAATAGTCTATGCTTCTATTCTTCCTACCAAAGTGCACTTCCTCACACTTTTCCACATTGTATTCATCTGCCACTTCTTTGCCCACTCTCTTAATCTCTGTAAGCCTTCTATAACCTCCTCACTTCCTCACCACTACCTGTCCCTTCACTTCGCTTGTCTCATCTGCAAACTTAGCAACAATGCCCTTAGCTCCTTCATCCAGATTGTTAATGTATAATGTGAAGGTCCCAACACTGATACCTGCAGAACTCCACTAGTCACCGGCTGCAATACCCAAAAAAGCCCCTTTATCACCACTCTCTATCTTCTGCCAGGCAGCCAATCCTCTATCCATGCCAGTACTATGCCCCAAATGCCATGTGCTCTTATCTTATTTAACAGCATCCTGCTTCAGTCACCAATCAGCTGAAAGGCTTTTAAAATTAAATGCATCATAAAGTAAATATAAATGCATTCTTTTTGTGTGTAACCAAAGCTAGAGAAGGAGATCTTCTTTATGAAAATCCTCCACCTCACTAAGAAAGCTTCAGTACAATCAATAATTAACAATCTGCTCTGAAAACCCTGCACATAGCTTCACAGCTGTGACACCCTGCCCCCAACTTCCTCTGGAAATGTGATATCACCCCCAGTTCTCTGCCGATATGAAACTTGTCCTCACCCTCCCATTCACTGTTACCATTGGACTCCATCCCCCTCCACCAATGTTGTTGCTACTGGAACCGACCAACAAGACTGCTCCCTTCCCCGCAAAAATTCTCCTATCATCCTCAAGCTGCCCTCAACACTGGACTATTTAGCAAACTCCATTGGTATCCTGCACCATGACATCTTACCCACTTGGCACCCTACACCTCCTCAGCTGGTACCTTATCCACCTGGCAACCTGTCACCCTGCTCCTATCCACATGGAATTTTACATAGCTCTCGATTTGCATATCTGCACCCTACCTACATGCACCCTATTTAGCTGGCACCCTTTTCCTATCAGTTTAGCACCTTCCCTTCCCTGCACCCTAACACACATTTATGTTATGAACTTCCTGTTTGACAGCAGCTGTCAGGAACATTAAAATGTGAGAAGACAGCAGTTGTGAAAAGGGGTTTTGCTTTCCCCTGGCAGGCTCTGTGCTGTGAAAGCACTGTCAGATTGAAAATGTGGCTCCCCATTTCTGAGAGAGCCCTGAGTTGAATCTACCGCTCAGAACTGTGGAGCTCCATTCAATCATTTTGTAAAACAAGGAGTGGTGTAGCAAGGTATGTGAGACTCCCTTCCCTGGATAATCCAGCCCATTATAATCCTTTAAGTCTTCTCCAATAACTACTAGTGAATACTTTTGAAGTAACTTTTTATATACTGTACCATTTTAATTTAGTTTTCTAATTACTTTTATGCAGACTTTTATCCAACAAGAGATTAAGCAGATTGAGCACCAGAGCAGGACTGTGCTGAGAGTGAGTGCACGGACTGTACCTCTGTGTTCTGATCTATGCATAACCTTACCCATGTAATCAAAAGGATTAACTAATTCAGTCAGAGTGAAACAGTGACCCTGGTTATATTGAAATGGAATGCAAAATTGATGTATAATACTGAAACATATTTTCCAGAGACTCTCTGCAATCTCACTCTGACTGATGGATATTTTGAAATCGTTAATATAACACAGCTGCAGGAAAACAATGGATCTTGTCCAAATGGATCAGAAATCTCCAATCCTCACCAGGGCCTGAGTGAGCAATACTGGGAGTAAGTACCTTGCTGCAGACAGCTGCACCAATAACCTACACAGCTGGGCCAGTAACTCCTCTTGGGTTGGTTAGTTTGTTTATATGTGTTTAATGAGAGAGAAGTTGTTTCATTTTGATTGAGGTATTATTTACATTGCACACTTGTTACAAAATGGCATCATGGGAAGGAAACTTTTACTATTTAATATTCCTCTGGTTTCTAAGCATTGTAACTTTGACAATATTTAGAAAGCAAAACACTTTTCTTTGTTTTCTTGCTCTTCAAGGATAATATTCATGACCAGAATGCTTAAACATGAAATGGTTAGAATCATGTGTGACTGATGTTCATTTCTCTGCTTTTAATTGTCATAAGTTATTATTTTAACACACAGTCCTGGGACTGGATTTAGATTAACTGTCTGGAGGTAGATACCATGTGTAGGAAGATGAAGGAGCTGAATTCATTGGAAGACATAGTGACTAAACCAGATAGGTTTCACAGTGCATTGTGAAGCAGTCAGTGAAACATTGTCAGAAACTCTTTCACATCAAATCAGCTGCAGGGAATCTCATCAACTTGTTTGAACAAAGCTTTACATTGAAAAATATCAATACACACGAGGAAAAAAATGTCATACAGAATATCAAACTTCACATTTATTTCTGAGTGCAAGAATCAAAGCTTCTATAAATCAAAAATTAATTTAGATATTACACAACTCTGTTTGTTAAATACATTAATGCACTATGTCTAAAAACATCTGTGTGTAATGAAGAGTGTCCTAACTTACTACATGTTTTTGTTCTTATTTTCTGTAGTAAAGCAGTTTTACGCCGTTCCAGTTCAATGGATGAGACTGGGGAGGTAATCTGGTATTTAGCCCTCTGTCTGCTTCTTGCCTGGCTAATAGTTGGGGCAGCATTATCAAAAGGAATCAAATCTTCAGGAAAGGTAAATGATTGGTGATAAATAGAGTTAAAACTCGTGACAAAGTAACAGTAAAGCGAGAAACGATAAATAATTTGTGAAGTGTCTGGTTTATCTCCCAGGTGATGTTAACAGTGTCTCTATGGGAAATGGGAGATTCATAATTCATCAACACTTCAGGCCTGAGGGAGATCTGAAGAACGTTCTCCTGAGGGAAAGAACAGCAACTTCCCCAAACCCCTGCAATGTGTCCCTCATTCTAAGGGTTCACTCACTGACACTGGAATTCTGGGTGAATTTCCAATTGCTGTGGAAGGCTGAGGAAGGATCGGGGGTTGGGGGGATGGGCGGGGGGGGGGGGGTAGTGGTGGCGGTGATGGGGAAGGATTGAACACGATAGGATCAGGATTTTATTTGAGTGAAATGAGATTTGTCTGGACATGAGGATGGGACTGAGACCTGAGGAACAATCATTAGGTAAAAACAATAAAATGCTGGTAATGCTCAACAGCTTATGAAGCACCTGTCAAGACAAACCGAGCTAATCTTTCACTTCCATGGACTTTCATCTGACCGAGAGAAATAAATAGCAGTTTAAGAGGTTTCTTAAGACAATGGACATGGGGAATATGGTTCGGTGAATAAAAGGAAGATTCTGTGATAGGTTGGAGGACAACAGAGGTTAACTAACAAAGCTCTGACCTTCATCCCCGTTGTATTGTTGGATAGGTTCCAAACCAAAGAGAAAATGTAATTTTAAGGCTGTTAGAAGAATCACAACATGTGACATTCCAGTGTAATGTGCCTTTAGTAGTTATTAATGTTGAAGGAATATGTTGTAACAGCTGTGGGTGGAATCTGTTAGTGACATGAGCAGCCTGTGCTCAGGTGAGATTTAATGCAGAATCAGGTGAGAAATCTCATAAGGTCCAACTTGACGTCAGGAACAACTTGCTGTGTCTTTTATGTACCTACCCAGTGAGGAGGTGAGCTTCTTGGGTAAGAATTAACTTTGAGTAAAAAGTGAGGTTTGCAGATGCTGGAGATCAGAGCTGAAAATGTGTTGCTGGTTAAAGCACAGCAGGTCAGGCAGCATCCAAGGAACAGGAAATTTGACGTTTCGGGCCAGAGCCCTTCATCAGGAATGAGGAGAGTGTGCCAGGCAGGCTAAGATAAAAGGTAGGGAGGAGGGACTTGGGGCGATGGAGATGTGATAGGTGGAAGGAGATCAAGGTGAGGGTGATGGGCCGGAGTGGGGTGGGGGCGGAGAGGTCAGGAAGAAGATTGCAGGTTAGGAGGGCAGTGCTGAGTTTGAGGGAATCGACTGAGACAAGGTGGGGGGAGGGGAAATGAGGAAACTGGAGAAATCTTATCTTCACGATCTTTATCTTCACGATGGACATCCAGTCCCTGTACACCTCCATCCCCCATCACGAAGGACTCAAAGCCCTCCGCTTCTTCCTTTCCCGCCGCACCAACCAGTAACCTTCCACTGACACCCTCCTTCGACTGACTGAACTGGTCCTCACCTTGAATAACTTCTCTTTCCAATCCTCCCACTTCCTCCAAACTAAAGGAGTTGCCATGGGCACCCGCATGGGCCCCAGCTATGCCTGTCCCTTCATAGGATATGTGGAACAGTCCATCTTCCGCAACTACACTGGCACCACCCCCCACTTTTCCTCCGCTACATCGATGACTGTATCGGTGCTGCCTCATGCTCCCACGAGGAGGTTGAACAGTTCATCAACTTTACCAACACCTTCCATCCCGACCTCAAATTCACCTGGACTGTCTCAGACTCCTCCCTCCCCTTCCTAGACCTTTCCATTTCTATCTCGGGCGACCGACTCAACACAGACATCTACTATAAACTGACTGACTCCCACAGCTACCTGGACTACACCTCCTCCCACCCTGCCCCCTGTAAAAACGCCATCCCATATTCCCAATTCCTTCATCTCCTCCGCATCTGCTCCCAGGAGGACCAGTTCCAATACCATACAGCCCAGATGGCCTCCTTCTTCAAGGACCGTAGATTCCCCCCGGACGTGATCGACGATGCCCTCCACAGCATCTCCTCCACTCCCGCTCTTCTGCCCTTGAGCCCCGCCCCTCCAACCACCACCAAGACAGAACCCCACTGGTTCTCACCTACCACCCCACCAACCTCCGTATACAGCGTATCATCCGCCGTCATTTCCGCCACCTCCAAACGGACCCCACCACCAGGGATATATTTCCCTCCCCTCCCCTATCAGCGTTCCGCAAGGACCACTCCCTTCATGACTCCCTCGTCAGGTCCACACCCCCCACCAACCCAACCTCCACTCCCGGCACCTTCCCCTGCAACCGCAGGAAATGCAAACCTTGCGCCCACACCTCCTCCCTTACTTCTCTCCAAGGCCCCAAGGGATCCTTCCATATCCACCACAAATTCACCTGCACCTCCACATACATCATCTATTGCATCCGCTGCACCCGATGTGGCCTCTTCTATATTGGGGAGATGGGCCGCCTACTTGCGGAACACTTCAGGGAACACCTCTGGGACGCCCGGACCAACCAACCCAACCACCCCGTGGCTCAACACTTTAACTCTCCCTCCCACTCCACCGAGGACATGCAGGTCCTTGGACTCCTCCATCGCCAGAACATAACAACACGACGGTTGGAGGAAGAGCGCCTCATCTTCCGCCTGGGAACCCTCCAACCACAAGGGATGAACTCAGATTTCTCCAGTTTCCTCATTTCCCCTCCCCCCACCTTGTCTCAGTCGATTCCCTCGAACTCAGCACTGCCCTCCTCAGCTGCAATCTTCTTCCTGACCTCTCCGCCCCCACCCCACTCCGGCCTATCACCCTCACCTTGACCTCCTTCCACCTATCACATCTCCATCGCCCCTCCCCCAAGTCCCTCCTCCCTACCTTTTATCTTAGCCTGCCTGGCACACTCTCCTCATTCCTGATGAAGGGCTCTGGCCCGAAACGTCAAATTTCCTGTTCCTTGGATGCTGCCTGACCTGCTGTGCTTTAACCAGCAACACATTTTCACCTAAGAATTACCTTTAACTGATTCTTTTCATTGTGTAATTTCTGTTATTATGTCTGAAGACCTGTGTCCCCTTAAGAAGGGTTCGAGATCGGTCAAAGGAATCGACAAATGCGGTCTATTCAAAAAAACAAGGGTCATTAGTTGATTCAGTTAAGGTACCTTGATGCAATTCTATCCAGCAACACAGAGATTGAAGCTTCTGTGTTCTGGGGAAAAGTTGCGCAATTACATTTGAAAATTACACATTATTTACATGTTTTTAAAGAAATAGTACAGTCTTAATTACAAGAAAGACCAATCACATATGATTTACAGCGAATTAATCTAATGATATTTTCTGGGAAAGGGTTCTTAACTACAAAAAAATGTCCAATCAATTGTAATATGGTGATATGATTGAAGACAGTATTTCCTTTAAGAAGGATATCTAATTTACGTAAATTGTCATGCCATGTATTAGTTCAACGTTTGTTCAAATGGTCAATTAATGTATCAGTGTTTATCTTATGAAAACTCTATTGTCCTCATCTTTCAACTGCAAGTTAATTCTGCAAATCAGCAGTATGTTCAGCATTATGATTCACAGGCCATTTTATAGTATTCTTTTAAATCGAGAAACCATTTTGTTGTAATAAAAATCTTCATATTTTGTTGCCTAAATTCAAATTTGAGATCCTCATGTCTATAGGTTTAGCAGTGTTTAAATAAGCACATTATAACAAGGTATCACAAAACAAAGTCTCAACATGCAAACCCTGTGAACTAGATGAAAACGCAATCCATGCGTACATCCTCCATGTTACTATTCCTCTTCAGTTTGTCATCTGTTCCCTTCGATGCATTGATGAGAATCCATTTAATTTGCCATTTGGTTGGATAATATTGTCTTTATTCCAAGGTGAATGATGTATAAAAGTAGGCAAAACTTGCTACAAAGGTACAGCAGCTACTGTTTTGGTCTCCTTAGTTAGGGGGTATATTTGTATTGGAGAAAGTTCAGTGAACATCTTTGTATTAATTCTTTTGAAAATATAAGTTTGAGCCTGTACTCACAGGAATTTAGGAGACCGAGAAATGATCTTCAAAGATTTCGAATGGTCTTAGAAAGCTTGACCTTCTCAGAGA
This sequence comes from Hemiscyllium ocellatum, assembly GCF_020745735.1. Taxonomy (NCBI): domain Eukaryota; kingdom Metazoa; phylum Chordata; class Chondrichthyes; order Orectolobiformes; family Hemiscylliidae; genus Hemiscyllium; species Hemiscyllium ocellatum. The sequence continues at coordinate 48,932,589 of NC_083411.1, read as the reverse complement.
ATCTCGAACAGGGAGCACAGTTACAAAATAAGGTTCTCCAAATGAGGTAGAGATGAAGTGGAATTTTTAATCTTTCAAATACTCTTCATCCGAAAGCAGTAGAGGTCAGTTCATTGAATATATTCAAGGCAGAGTTTGACAAATTGTTGATGTACAAGAGAGTCAAAGGTTCTGGAGAGGGCAAGTGTCAGGGTGATCAGGCAGAATCTTATTGCATGGTGGGGCCACATGGCCTTGTACTGCTTCAAGATTTTATTTTCTTCTGTTGTACCAGTAATACAGGAAAATCTAACAAGGTGCTCTCCATGCTAAGGTGGTTTATTTCACTGCGACATTCCCTTACGTGGTTCTGACCATACTCCTGATCCGAGGGGTTACCCTGGAGGGAGCTTCTAAAGGAATTGAATTCTACATCGGAAGCCAGTCAGACTTCTCCAGACTGGCTGATGCTGAGGTAAATACAGCAATATGAATGATTGAGTCTCATTAGTATTTTTAGTTGAATCGATTCGTACCTCAGCACATTTACTTTGTTAGCTTGTCATCATTGATTTAAACTGAAAATGTGTTGCTGAAAAAGCGCAGCAGGTCAGGCAGCATCCAAGGAGCAGGAAAATTGACGTTCCTGAAGAAGGGCTCATGCCCGAATCGTCGATTCTCCTGCTCGTTGGATGCTGCCTGACCTGCTGCACTTTTCCAGCAACACATTTTCAGCTCTGATCTGCAGCATCTGCAGTCCTCACTTTCATCATTGATTTAAAATCAGTGTATTGCTTTTGAGTCCGTAATTCAATTCTTGGAAATTTTTAACAAAGCTTGTGATGAATTCAAAGAGTCAGTTTAAGGTCTATATCATCCTGCCATTAACAGGAAAGAAGGTCAGGGCATCAGCTATGATGGACGAGAGGATCGAAATTGATGAGGAATTATGATAGGGATTGGGATGCAATAGAATTCTTCCTTCATGCCTCCTCCTTTCTGAAATCTTGGAAATGATTTAGGAGTTTCAGGTGAAATACCTCATTGACCTACAAAGCAAATACTGACCCACATTTTGCTGTATCAGGGCAATAGAAAGAGCCACTCTTGATGAGCCTTGTCCTTATCCATTCTATGTCAATGATATTTGGTGCTGCAAGTACCTGGAAGTGGGAGATGGAAATGAAAGAACATTGTCTATATCTGAAATCTACATTGGAGTGAACATTGGAAAGCAACTGATTATATCTTGAACCAGTCAGATTATCGTACTTGGAATATAACAATGCAAGGACTGAGACAGAAAAGGAAGTGTAAGTTTGAGTGGGTGACTTCCAAGCTGTGATTCCATTCTTCCAGTAGGTAGTTTAAGTGCCAGAAATTGTGACTGGCAGTAAGTAAATGCTTGGCATGTCATTAAAAGGCTATTTCAATGTCATGTTTCTTGAAACAAATCTCCGAGGTGATTCAGTCAACAGCATAAGGACAGAAACATCATGGAGCCCAGTGAATGCAAATAGGCAGACTAGGCAATACCACATTTGTGAAGCTGACAGTGTCCTCATGCATACTGGATAATGATGGCTGGAATTTTGTATTCAGTCCAAAGATACAGCAGTCTTTGTGAATAGACAATGGTGAACACTATTTATTGCTTAATTTTTCTGACAGGAATTGGATTTTGATTTCCATTTAAATCATTTAACCATTGTTTACATAATCCTAGAAATTACAGTGTAATTTTACTGGTTCCTGTTGATATTAAGCTACTGTGATATTATCACAATATGAAAGTGATCATTATTTATGGTAAAAGGTGTTCTTTGTTGTTACTTTCACGAAAAGAATGGAATTAACTATGGTCAGTACAATACTGCAAGTGAGTCAGTCACTGAAAACCATGGCTGGTGAAAGAGTATACAGTCACGTCTTCGATAGTGCAATAGTCACGTTCCGTGTGACCCTGCGCTATGCAAGAATCACGCAATACAAGGAGCACTTACAGTGTTGCCGATGTAATCATGTTCTAGCCAACATACCTTTTGAATTTTTGCACTTTAGAAAAGCGTCCCCAATCGTCAATCACGGTACAGGTAATTTGTGTTAATGAAACGTGCATTATACCAGAAAAACCTGTGTCAGATATCCCAGAGGAAATTTAACTGTAAATAATCGACAGTAGTGATGACTGTTCTGTTTAAGGAGAGTTACTGTTGACCAGAGGGAGCTACTTTGCTCAGTTCACCATGGATTAACCACACGAGTTCTCATTATCTTCACAATTAATGTTGTTAATCTGTTGTACATGTTTGTGTTTCATTTCCCTCCAGACATCTATTCTATTTTGTATTTACCAGGTCTGGAAAGATGCTGCGACTCAAATTTTCTTTTCTATCTCAGTGGGTTGGGGCACTTTAGTAGCATTGTTGTCTTACAACAAGTTCTACAATAACTCCTACAGAGATACCACCATTGTCTGTGTTGTTAATTGTGCTACGAGTGTGTTTGTTGGATTTGTCATCTTCTCCATCCTGGGACACATGGCTCACATACAAGATAAGCCCGTTTCAGAGGTTGCCCAGTCAGGTAAACTAGAGCTGTTAAAATTGTCAAGAGTCAGACAGCTTTAATGTTCTCTCTGAAGTGATTCAACCCAACATTCCAGTGATTCCAGTGTCCAGACACAATAATCAATCCTCAGATCCAAACTGATAACCAGGCTCTGAAGACACATTGCCATGATGTTTGGTTTATACTGGACAGGGATTGGAGCTGAATAATGCAATGGTATGCCCAGGGTTGAACCCTAGCTCTTAAAAGTGAGCTTTTGAAATAATCACAGAATAGTAAATCTCAAAAGTACTCAGTTAACATTATAATTCACTGTAAGATTTGTTATTTACCTTAGAATTACATTTCATATGAGCCACATTTTATATTTAAGAAGAAAATTTTGAATGAATTCCATAATATTGTGCTTTTAGGTGAATCAGAGACAGTTTTTATTTATTGACGATTAATTACTGATCATATTATATGCTCAAATATTCAATTTGACAGTAGTACATTTTTAAAAATGTTTAATATAAAGAGCAAGAGACATGGAAATGTTCTGTGCTAAGCCACTTGTATCGGTTGATGATGCTGTGATAAGTAATTAATGACCAGGTAAAGTTACAATAAAACACAGTTCACACATTCTGATTACTCCAGTAGTCTGAGCACTGAGTGGTTTGACAGCCTGAATGGAGGCAGGAACATAGGAACAGGGGTAGGCCACTCAGTCTGAGTAGTTTGCCTCACTACTCCATGTAATAATGAAGGATCAAACATTTCAATGTTTTTTACTCATTCCATTCCCTGACCTTGTACACCACTGAGAATCAGAAATATATCAATCTCAACCTTAAATCTACTCAAATCTTGACCTCCACAGCCCTCTGTGCTGGACAATTCCAATGTTTCACAACACTCTGAATAAACTAATTTCTTGTCAGCTTGGCCCTCAGTGGCATCCCCCTTAGTTTTAAATTATGGCCACTGGTTTTAGATTCTGCAGACAGAGGAAATATCTTACCTGCAGCTACTCTGTTGTTCTCTTTAACTACGTTGTAAGTTTCAATGCAATTGCCTCTCATTCTACGAAACTCTAGAGAATAAGGCCCAGTTTTCCCAATCTTTCTTCATAGGACAGTTCTACCATTCCAGGAGCAAGTCTGCTGAACATTTGTTGCACTCCCTCTATGCAATGACATTTTTCCTGAGAAAAAGTGACCAAACTGTGCACAGTTTCCAGGTGTGGCCTAACCAAGCTGCTATACAACTGAAACAAGACTTCACTATCCCTGTACTCAAATCCTCTTGCAATAAAGGATGACATTCCATGAGGCTTCCTAATAGCTTGCTGCACACACATGTTAACCCTCAGTGACTTAGCACCAAGGAGACTGAGGTCTCTTTGTACAACTACACTTTACAATCCCCAACCATTTAAGAAACACTCTAAATTATCCGTTCAATTATTTCTCCCCATTCCCTACTCTCCAACACTATTCCCTGCTTTAAAATGCCAGTTTCACCAATATATCAGAGAGATTTTTTTTTGCTTAGATTGCAAATGTCACTCTGAACTCAGTGTTCACTGCTTCTAAATATTATAATTTCTGAATTGAAAGTGATTAATATTACAAATATATAATAACTAATGTTTTTTATTGTAAACACATATCCGCACAACTTTGGTGACATGAATAGTTTTGCAAATGGTGGCTAATATTGGCAACTGTAATAAATGAAATGAAATGAATGTCAACAACAAGTTAATAGCAACGTTCATTATGTCATTTCAATTCTATTCACTGTTCAGGTTTCGGTTTGGTCTTCATTGCCTACCCAGAGGCCCTTGCACAGTTACCGTGGGCACCATTATGGTCTGTTTCATTTTTCTTCATGCTGCTCACTCTGGGAGTTGACACACAGTTTGCAGGTTTAGGTAAAAATGGCATTGCATCACTTAAAAAAATCATTTCTTTTGAAGAAATTATGACAGTGTTGGGCAAAAAAGTGCTGTTGGTGATGTTAGTGGACAAATGCACAACATTTCTTTGTAGCAATTGTTCCCTCATTGTCTGAAAGAAGAATGCAGCTATTTGTCTTAAATGATTAGCACCTGCATCAAAATAAAAATTGGGGAAAAGTTGCATCGGCATCCAAATGATTTCACAATACAATTTGCACTAACAGCGATGGTGAGGGAAGGCATCATAGAAGATCAAAATGTGAGTTGGAGTAAATGAGAGAGATGAGGTTCAGTGTTATTAGTAAGTAAGAACGGAGAGTGTATGAGCAAATATTAAAAGAGAAAGACAAACCAGTAGAACTTATTAGCGAAAGCATGCAGCATTCAGAGTTAAGTTGATGAGCTGACAACACAAATAGAGACCAGTCACACCACCTGGTGAAGATTATTGAAATGTGGTTGCAGGAAGATCAGTACTGGGAGTGAAACGTCCTAGGGTAATGAGTATTCCAAAGGGATAGGCAAGTAGGAATAGGAGGTGGAGCTGTTTTATTGGTTAAGGGAGATATCAAGGTGCATTAAGAAAAGATATTGGCACTACGAACCAAGATGTTGAGTGGAAATAAAAGGCAAGGGAAGAAACCCCTTGGTAGGAATAATTTACAGACTCTCAAACAGTACTTCCAAAGTAGGGCTGAGTATAAATGAGGCAGTAATGAGGGCTTATGAGCCAGCTACAACAGAAATTATGGGTGATTTGTACATAGATATTGATTGGATTCATCAACTTGGCAAGGGTAGTATTGAAGGAAGATTCATAGAGTGTCTGAGGGATTCTTTCTTATGGCAACGTGTCATGGAATCAACTGGCTGCTTCACATTTGGTATTGTGTAATGAGGAAGGATTGGTAAATGACCATGTAGTTAAGGATCATCTTGGAAAGTGTGATCACAACCTTCCATAGTTTCAAATTCAGATGGCAAGAGTGAAGACAGAGTCATATACAGGAGTTTTAATGTTGGCCAAAAGTCATTATACAGGCCTGAGAAAGCAGTTGGCCCTGGGGGACTGAGGAAAAATATTAAAGGAGCAGGACATTTGAAAAATGGTGGCAAATGCTCAATGAGTTACTAAATACCTGTCAATTAAAGTATATTCCTGAGAGGAAAAGGAATTATAGAAAGGTAAAAGATAATCCATGGCTTAACAAGGAGGTCGAGGATAACATAAAGACAAAAACTAGGGCATATCATACTGCAAATGTTTGAGACACTCTGGAGAATCAGGAGATCAATAAAAGGAAACTAGCAAAAACCATAAGCTCTGACACCAAAAGCTTCTATAAGTATATAAAAAGCAAGAGAGTAGTGAAAGTAAATGGTGGCCCTTTAGAGGGTGGAAATGGTGAGGTAATTATGGGAAACTCAGACATGGCAGAGGCACTAAACCAGTATTTTGTGTCTTTTTGCAGTGGAAGATTATAATTTCTTCCCAAAATCTGCAGTTACTATGGCGGAACTCAGTGAAATTACTAGGGAACAGATATTAAGTAAACTGGTGGGATTAAAGGCAGATTAGTCCCCAGGACCTAATGACCTTCACCCTAAGGCAGCAGAGATAGTTGATATATTAGTTACTACATTCCAAAATTTCCTCGATTCTGGAAAGGTGCCAGTGATTTGGAAACACTTTAATGTGAAGCCTGTATTTGAAAAAAGAGATAGGCAAAACGTGGAAAATTGTAGATCAATTAGTTTGACCTCAGTCATGAGGAAGTTGCTGTAGTCAATAATAAGGGAGAGAACTGACCACTTGGAACAACAAAGCTCAATTCCCCAGTGGCAGCATGGTTTCATACAGGACAAGTTGAACTTGACAAAATTGTTGGAATTTCTGAGGATGTAACTATCAAGTTGGATAATGGGGACACAGTGGATGTGTTATATCTAGACCTCTAGAAGACATTGAGAAGGTGCTGCATTAAGACTGATACAAAAGGTTAGACCGGAGGGTGTTTGGGGTAGAGTATTGGTTCAGATAGAGGATTGGTTGACTGACAGAAAGCAGAGGGGCGGGATAAATGGGTCCTTCTGGTGAACTGTAACTATTGGGGTAGCATAGGGTTCAATCCTCTGACATCAACTGTTGACAATCTATATCAATGAGCTGCCGGGAGGGACAGAATGTAACAAAACAAAATTCACAGCTAGAGAATGAACTAGAATCTGGCAGATGGAATTTAACGTGGATAGGTACGAGGTTACATATTTTGGCAAGAATAATGAAAGAGCAAATTATTAATTAAATCAGAAGCAGATTCAAAGTGCCTCAGTGTAGAGGGATCTGGGTGTCCTTGTGTATGAATCACAGAAAGTGGGGATGTAGGGGCTGCATATAATAAGAAAGGCAAGTGGAATCTTGGCATTTATTGCAAAAGAACTGGTTTATAAAAGTAATGTTGTCACAATTGTATGAGATGATGTTGAGACCATACTTGGAGTATTGTATCCAGTTCTGGTTTCTTTACTTGAGGAAGGATGTGGTGGCATTAAAAGCAGTTCCGAGGAGGTTCTCCAGGTTGATTCAAGGGATGGAAGGGCTGTCATATGAGGAACAATTGAATACGTTGGACTTGTACTCGCTGGAGATCAGAAGAATGAGGGATGATCTGATTGACACGCATAAAATGCTCAAGGGGATTGATAAGGTAGATGTGGAACAGATATTCCTCCTTGTCAGACAGTCTTGAACAAGAGGTCATAGATATAGCCTGAGAGGAAGTAGGTTCAAAACTGGGGTGAGGAGAAACTATTTCTCTGACAGGGTTGTGAATCTGTGGATCTCACTGCCCCAGAGTGCAGAAGAGGCAGAATCAATCAACAAATTCAAGAAAGAAATAGATATGTTTTGATGAAAAATGGGACAAAGGGCTGTGGGAAACAGGCAGGAATTGCGACCACAATAAGAACAGCCATGAATGTGACAAATGGTAGAGTGGGTTTGAAGGGCTGAATTGTCCACTCGCTCCTCATTTCTATGTTCCTCTGCCCAATAGCTATTGTGGTGATTTTCAATCTCAGATGTTAATGTTCTATATCTTTTCTTTGCTCTCATGCCTAGAATTTATCTTTTCGTTGAGACAGATCTTGCTGTTCAAGAGATGGGGATTTTTATTTACCTGCCTTACAGGGAGCAGGATGGTCAGCAAACTTATTCACTCATGTTGAAACTCACTCATGTTGAAACACCCTACGTGATATTTGAGGATAACGATGATGCAGTTTTCCTCTGCATCAAAGCAACAGGAAAAATACAACTGGGGGAAAAATACATATCTCAGAGCCAGAAAATGGATGCAGAAAGCTTTTACTCCAGGGCTTTGGTGTGTCCAGTGGTGTTTTGTCCTGTCATTGTGCAAGTTATTAATTAATGTCTTCATTTGACATTTTCTTCCATCAGAAACAGTTATGACAGCCCTGCAAGACCAGTTCCCTACATTGGTCCAATCAAAGCGCCTTCTTCTGACAGCTGGTGTTTGTTCGTTATTTTATCTGCTTGGCCTTCTATGTGTGACACAGGTAGGTTGTATTTCAGTGATATCAGCTGTTTTCACATGTACTCAGTAACTGTAAAAGGTGATCAAATTCACAGGATGAAAAAATAAAGAAGGCATTAGTGTTCTGGTCCTGTCTTTTTGCAGTGGTTTAATGTTGTGCAGTGATCATGTCATATTGATATCTTGCTGTGATTCTGAGTTTATTCTCAGATAATCCACTCTTACAATAGGACTGGGAAACAGGACCACGGTTCAGTTTATTATGTCATAAAATTGCTCAGCAGACACATTCGTTATCGCGGTTAGTTGTTACAGGGAAGCATAGCTGCTCTCCCTTCGCAATATGTACTGCACACTGAACAAGTCTATAGCTGTCAGTGACATGTATTATATCAAGGTTATATGCTCATCAGCATGTTCTTCTTAAAATGATATTACTATATTCCTATAACATACATGAATGAAAATAAACATATCTCAGACTGGTTGTGAGAACTATCACTCCAAAAATAGGTCACTGTGCTTAGGAGTTTAAGAATTGAACTGTTTAAGACTTTAAGTGGTTGTATAATGAATCAATAATTTAATAATCCTTCCAGATCTCATGATCTTCTTTCTGTCCTGTGATCTAGATTTATCAGCTGACTGTTCTTGGCTCACTGATATTTTGGTGACTTTCCTTTTGTTAAAGAGGAGATTATTTTCATGGTTGCGTTCAACATTTTCATTCCCTGAGTTTACCTCTGGTGGTGTTCTGTGCACAGTCAGAATGCTCAATGTTAGAATGTTGTACAATTCCCCAAATTATTTTCTATTCCTTTCTCATTGTTCCATTAGATATTGTGACTCCTTGGGTTTAAGGCTCACTGCACTTTCTGAGTACTTCTGTGGGTGACCATGTTCCCTGGATGGGATGTATGATTCAAACCTTTTACCACTCTCACAAACTAGATAATTCCACACCCAGATGTCAAATGAGTGCTGTTTTTATTCTGCCTGAATGTTCAAGATGTTTATCCCATATTTACAGGAAATTGGACTGTTCATGACTTGGCAAATGTGTCCTGACTTGCTTTTTAATGTGATTGTTGCTGGTAATAGAAAGCCCATACCTAGACGTATTGTTATGAAGTGTGACATGGCAATATGGAGATGGTGTCCAGTTGCTCATTTCATGATGGATGGCTGAATAGTATGAACCATTTCATTCAGCAAAAATATTGGGTCTGGGATAATGTGGTGAGGCTGTCACATGATTTAGACCCCATGTAGTACACATCCAAGGTATCCTAGGTCCATAAAATATTTATCAGTGCAGTATGATCCAATTTCAGATATTTTCTCCAGGTACACAATGCACTTTATACTTATGGTGATTACCATGGGTGTAGTTGAGTAATCCTTCCAATGTCTGGTGGTTGGAAAATTGGAATATTACTCAGTGACTTGGTGAAAATTGTCACCGTGGATGGTAAGTAAATCTGTTACAAGCTTCAACCAAAGATATATTGGAATCTTGTGAGGGTAGAGAAATTTTTTTTCTGTTGATGTGGTGGCTGACTTTGACATGCCTGATACACCCTCACAGTCTTCTCGATTTTTCTGTTGTGAACTGAGCAATACACAGTGAGCTGTACAGGGGCCTTTTTCACCCTATGCCCATATGCCCCTGGTATAATGAGGCAATAGAGTTTACTAAAGAGCTTCAGCTACAAGCATCTGTTTATGTTTGAAAAGCATGCCTCTTGAGGGTCCCTGGCTCATCCTTGTCTGGCTAAATCCCTTGGAGCACATCTGGCACGTTTTGTATCCCATCAGGCCGGACTTTGATAATAACTTTCCAAAATGCCCTCAGTTGTGAATCATTCATTGTCTTTTTTCTTACTGTTGACCAATATTCATCTGGATTGATATTGATGATGTTTTCTTATGTAATGTTTTTGTAAGTGCAGCCAAACAACCATTGTCTAATTTGGCGTTGGTACACCTCTCATTGTGTCTGAAGTAGCCCAGATTGTAACAAAAATCAAAGTTATATCCCTGAACTTTTATGAGACATTGTTGTAGTCTTGACGGTGCACTTTTCAGTGGTTTATGTCAAATCATTTTCAATGTTTTGTTCCTACAATGAATCATTTACTAAACTGGTACATATGGAAATTTGTGATAGTGCATACCAGAAGAAATGTTTTCTGTCCTATGTTCAAACAGTTAGATTGTTATTATGATAGAATATTGGATCCAAACGCAATGAATTTACCATTATGTATGCCCCAACACTGTTTTGACAAGGTCAGGCCCAGTGGGAGGGATGACATGGATGAAGGTGCTCAGGCCCGAAAAATATTGAACTTGATATCGAGTCCTGACAACTGCAGGTACCCCAAATGGAAATGGGATGCTGACCAGAGTTTCCAGATGACCTTGGGCTCCTTTCATCGCAGCTAACCCATTTTCACTCACTAATGGTCCCCATAAGCAACTTTTCTTTCGCCCAGGCTCAACAGTATCCATTCCTTTGTCTGCCTAACAAGTGTTCTCTCTTTGCGTGGGCTCCATCTCCAGCTGTTGTTCACTCCGTTCTCCCAATCCCTGTCTTCAGTGTATATCCCATCTTTTCCTAACAACAATGAGTTCTGAAGAAGGATCACTGGTCCTGAAATGTTGACTCTGCTTTCTCTCCACAGAAGCTGTCTGACCTGCTGAGTTTCTCTGGCAAATTTTGTTCATGTTTCAGATTTCCAGCATCCACATTCCTTTGCTTTTAGAATTCCGCAGGTGGCAGAACAGCCTGATCCCTATGCCCTTAACTTCCAGGCCACCAACAATACAGGTTCAACTTCTGCATTGACTGAGGTTACCAACAAACAATAAAAATGTGAATTAAGAAGATTGATAATCCAACCATCAATAAATCGTTTGTTGACAACTCATTCTGACCTGGTGAGTGTATACCGATTTGAAGAGAAGTGTGTTATTTTCAGTTGCTCTTGACTGGTAACTCAGTTGCCTTGATGTTAGATGCTGCAACTCAGCATCATGTCATGATCATCCGCATCAGAATTTTCTCCCTCACTGTCTGCAAACATGCTTAGCTTAGCCTAGCCTTAGGGGAGACAATGGCCTACTGGTATTATCAGTAGACTGTTAATCCAGAGATCCAGGGAATGTTTTGGGAATCCAGGTTTAAATCCTGCCACAGCAGATGGTATAATTTGAATTCAATAGACTCTGGAATTAAGAGTCTAATGAATTCAAATTAATCCATTGTTGATTGTTAGAAACACCCCTTTGGTTCACCAATGTCCTTTACGGAAGGAAACTTCAATTATTACTTGGTCGGGCCGACATGAGAAAGTGAGGACTTCAGATGCTGGAGATTAGAGTCAAAAAGTGTGGCGCTGGAAAAGCACGGCTGGTCAGACAGCATCTGAGGAGCAGTAGAGTCGATGTTTTGAGCTTAAGCCCTTAATCAGAAATGAAGAGCTTGTGCTCAAAACGTCAACTCTCTCTTTTCGCAGCAGAGAGCGGCGGGAGCTGGGCGGAAGTTCAGGCGGAGCGCAAAGTCGGTCGGGAAGGTAAGTGATTTGCTATTAGAGTGGGTGTGTTAAGAACCTAAATTAAGAGTCCACAGGCTTGCTACAAAACAAGGGTCTAAGGAAGTTTTTAATCGAAGAGTGAGGCTTCAGCTCAGGAGTCTTTGAAAAGGAGGTTGAGTGAAGTGATTACGCCACAGTTGAAGAGGGTGAAGACATGACTGCCCAGCTGGTTCAGTGCGCTATGTGCTTGATGTGGGAGGTCAACGACTCTGGTGTGTCTGACTCGTACATGTGCGGAAAGTGGGTGCACATTCAGCTATTGACCGAGCATATTGCAGCGCTGATGAAAGAACTCGAGGACCTTAGGCTCATCCGAGGGAATGAGATCTTTCTGGACAAGACCTTCAGCGAGGTTATTACACCAATCATGCCAGAAGAGAGCAGACGATGAGGAAGGCAGAGAGGAGACAGGTGCAAGAGACCCCGGGAGAAGTACCTGTCAGGAACAAGTTGAAGCTGTTGGAAACAGTGGAGACTGATGACACTGCCAGTCCGCGAGGCGGCCAGGTCTGTCAATCAAAAGTTGGCGCAGAGGCAGAGCGGAAGAGTCGGACATCGCATAGAGCCGTGGTAATAGGGGACTCCATCGTGAGAGGAACTGACCGGGGTTTTTGTGGCAGCAGATGGGATTTAAAGATGGTGTGTTGTCTTCCTGGTGCCAGGGTGAAAGACATCGCGGACAGAGTGCAGGAAATCCTCAAGGACGAGGGTGAAGAGCCAGAGGTGGTGGTACATGTCGGCACAAATGATGTCGGGAAGAAGAGGAGGCACATACTACAGCGGGACTTTGGAGAACGAGGAAGAAGGCTGAAAAGCAGGACGTCCAAGGTGGTTATCTCTGGTTTGCTTCCAGTTCCTCGGGCTGGTGAGGCCAGAAACAGGGAGATAATGGACTTGAATGTGTGGTTGGGGAACTGGTGCAGGAAGCAAGGATTTAAGTTCTTGAATCACTGGGGTACATTTTGTGGCAAACATAAATTCTACAAGAGAGACGGTTTGCACCTTAACAGGTTAGGGATCAGCATTCTGGCAGGCAGGTTTTCTACTGCAACACCGCTACATTTAAACTAAGTAGCGGGGGGGAGGGGACAAACTGGATGTACAAAAAGGAAGTTGAAGGAAAAGTTAGAACAAGAGAAGTCAAGAAAGACAACTGTATCAATGAGGCAGAAAATTCAAAAAGGGATCATGCTGTAAGGTTGAGTGGAATAGGGGTTGATGGGAAGGGTGAGAGCAGTAACAAATTAAAAATGCTGTATATGAACGCACGAAGCATTAGAAATAAGATGGATGAGCTTGAGGCTCTTTTGGAAATTGGCAGATACGATATTGTGGGGATAACTGAGACGTGGCTTCAAGTGGACAGGGCCTGGGAAATGAATATTCAAGGCTACACGTGCTATCGTAAGGACAGACTGACGGGCAGAGGGGGTGGAGTGGCCTTGTTGGAAAGGGACGATATTCAGTCCCTTGCGCGGGGGGACCTAGAGTCAGGGGATGTAGAGTCAGTGTGGATAGAGCTGCGAAATACTAAGGGTAAAACGACCCTCTTGGGAGTCATCTACAGGCCCCCAAACAGTAGTCTGGATGTCGGATGTAAGTTGAATCAGGAGCTGAAATTGATCTGTGGTAAAGATGTTACTACAGTTGTTATGGGGAATGTTAACATGCAGGTAGACTGGGAGAATCAGGATGGTATTGGACCTCAAGAAAGAGACTTTATGGAGTGCTTCAGAGATGGATTCTTAGAGCAGCTGGTGCTGGAGCCGACCAGGGAGAAGGCAATTCAGGATCTAGTATTGTGTAATTAACCAGAATTGGTCAGAGACCTCGAAGTGAAGGAGCCATTGGTGACCATAATACATTAAGTTTCAATCTGCAATTTGAGAGGGAGAGGGTACAGTCGGAAGTGACAGTACTTCTGTTGAATAAAGGGAACTATGGAGCTATGAGGGAAGAGCTGGCCAAAGTTCAATGGTGCAATACCTTAGCAGGGATGACCGTGGTGGAACAATGGCAGATATTTCTGTGTATAATGCAGAAGTTGCAGGATCAGTTCATTCCTAAAAGGAAGAAAGATTCCAGGAGGAGGCATGGGTGGCCGTGGCTGACGAGGGAAGTTAAGAAACATATAAAGTTAAAAGAGAAAAAGTATAACATAGCAAAGATAAGTGGGAAAACAGAGGACTGGGAAGCTTTTAAAGAACAACAGAGGATTACTAAGAAGGAAATACGCAGAGGAAAAATGAGATACGAAGGTAAACTGGCCAATAATATAAAGGAGGATAGTAAAAGCTTTTTCAAGTATGTGCAAGGCAAAAAAATGGTTAGGACTAAAATTGGGCCCTTGAAGACAGAAACAGGGGAATATATTACAGGGAACAAAGAAATGGCAGAAGAATTAAATGGGTACTTCAGATCTGTGTTCACTGGGGAAGACACAAGACTGGGGAAGACCCTGAGGTAGCAGTGACCGAAGGACCTGAACTTAAGGGAATCTGTATTTGCCAGGATTTGGTGTTGGAGAGACTGTTAGGTCTGAAGGTTGATAAGTCCCCGGGGCCTGATGGTCTACATCCCAGGGTACTGAAGGAGGTGGCTCGGGAAATCGTGGATGCGTTGGTGATTATTTTCCAGAATTCGATAGATTCGGGATCGGTACCTGAGGATTGGAGACTGGCTAATGTTATACCACTTTTTAAGAAAGGTGGGAGAGAGAAAGCAGGAAATTATAGACCAGTTAGTCTGACCTCAGTGGTGGGAAAGATGCTGGAGTCTATTATAAAGGATGAGATTACGGCACATCTGGATAGTAGTAACAGGATAGGACAGAGTCAGCATGGATTTATGAAGGGGAAATCGTGCTTGACTAATCTTCTGGAGTTTTTTGAGGATGTAACTCTGAAGATGGATAAGGGAGATCCAGTAGATGTAATGTACCTGGACTTTCAGAAAGCTTTTGATAAAGTTCCACATAGGAGGTTAGTGAGTAAACTTAGGGCGCATGGTATTGGGGCAAAGTACTAGATTGGATTGAAAATTGGTTGGCTGATAGGAAACAAAGGGTAGTGATAAACGGCTCCATTTCGGAATGGCAGGCAGTGACCAGTGGGGTACCGCAAGGATCCGTGTGGGACCGCAGCTTTTTACAATATATGTTAATAATATAGAAGATGGCATCAGCGATAACATTAGCAAATTTGCTGATGATACAAAGCTGGGTGGCAGGGTGAAATGTGATGAGGATGTTAGGAGATTACAGGGTGACCTGGACAAGTTAGGTGAGTGGGCAGATGCATGGCAGATGCAGTTTAATGTGGATAAATGTATGGTTATCCACTTTGGTGGCAAGAACAGGAAGGCAGATTACTACCTCAATGGAATTAATTTAGGTAAAGGGGCAGTACAGAGAGATCTGGGTGTTCTTGTACACCAGTCAATGAAGGCAAGCATGCAGGTACAGCAGGTAGTGAAGAAAGCTAATAGCATGCTGGCCTTCATAACAAGAGGGATTGAGTACAGAAGCAAAGAGGTGCTTCTGCAGCTGTACAGGGCCCTGGTGAGACCACACCTGGAGTACTGTGTGCAGTTCTGGTCGCCAAATTTGAGGAAAGACATTCTGGCTATTGAGGGAGTGCAGCGTAGGTTCACAAGGTCAATTCCTGGAATGGAGGGATTACCTTACACTGAAAGACTGAAGCGACTGGGCTTGTATACCCTTGAGTTTAGAAGACTGAGAGGGGATATGATTGAGACGTATAAGATTATGAAAGGATTGGACACTCTGGCAGCAGGAAACATGTTTCCGCTGATGGGTGAGTGCCGAACCAGAGGACACAGCTTAAAAATACGGGGTAGACCATTTAGGACAGAGATGAGGAGAAACTTCTTCACCCAGAGAGTGGTGGCTGTGTGGAATGCTCTACCCAAGAGGGCAGTGGAGGCCCAGTCTCTGGATTCATTTAAGAAAGAGTTGGATAGAGCTCTCAAAGATAGTGGAATCAAGGGTTATGGAGATAAGGCAGGAAGCGGATACTGATTAGGAATGATCAGCCATGATCATATTGAATGGCGGTGCAGGCTCGAAGGGCTGAATGGCCTACTCCTGCACCTATTGTCTATTGTCTATTGTCTCCTGCTCCTTGGATGCTGCCTGACCAGCTGTGCTTTTCCAGCACCACACCTTTTGACTCTATGACTGGGTTAGAAAATATAAATCTTTTATTCAAAAAGAAAGAAATACAGAGCAGTTAACTTACTATCTATCATAAGTAAAATGTTAGCAATTATTATTAAGGAATTTGTGGCATGACAATGTAGGTTTTGAAGTAGTCAAATAGAGCCAGTACGGTCTTGTGAAGGGAGAGAACATATTTCACCAATTTGTTAGAATTATTTCAGAAATAATATGAGTGTTTGGATAATGGGGAAATGGTGGATGTGCTTTTTCTTATATTTCCAGAGGCATTTGATAAAGTGTCACATTAATATTTATTGTAGAACATAGGAGCTCATGGTACAGGGGTTAGCATATTGACATGGACAGAAAATTAGCTGGCTAATAGTAAACAGAGAGTCAGCACAAATGTGTTTTTTTTTCAGGTTCTCATGATGTAACAAGTGGCGTGCCTCAGGGTCAATTCTGGCATTTGAATGATTTACAATTTACATCAATGACATAGATGAAGCAGTAGAAGACACAGTTACCAAAGTTGCTGATGACATAAAATTGGAAAGTAATTTTCAAGGAAGACATAAGGGGGCTATAAAAAGAGAAAGATGGTTTAAGTCGGTGGGCAAAGATGTAGCAAATGGAGTATAATGTAGGAAAACATGAAGTGCTTCCCTTTTAGCAGGAAGAATAAAAAATAAAACATCATATCAAAATGATTAGTGATTGCAGAACTCTGAGAGACAGAAGGATGCGTGACAATCAAAAGTTACTGTGCAGATGCAGCATATAGAGTCATAGAGATGTATAGCATGGAAACAGACCCTTTAGTCCAATCTGTCCATGCTGACCAGATATCCCAACCCAATCTAGTCCAACCTGCCAGCACCCAGCCCATATCCCTCCAAACCCTTCCTTTCATATACCCATCCAATTGCCTTCTGAATGTTGCAATTGTACCAGCCTCCACCACTTCCTCTGGTAGCTCATTCCATACACGTACTACCCTCTGTGTGGAAAAAAGTTGCCCCTTAGGTCTCTATTATATCTTTCCCCTCTCACCCTAAACCTAGGCCCTCCAGTTCTGGACTCCCTGACCCCAGGGAACTTTGTCTATTTATCCTATCTATGCCCCTCATAATTTTGTACACCTCTATAAGATCACCCCTCAGCCTCCGACGTGCCAAGGAAAACAGCCCCAGCCTGTTCAACCTCTCCCTATAGCTCAAATCCTCCAACCCTGGCAACATCCTTGTAAATCTTTTCTGAACCCTTTCATATTTCACAACGATGGCACAGTGGTTAGCACTGCTGCCTCACAGCGCCAGAGACCCGGGTTCAATTCCCGCCTCAGGTGACTCTCTGTGTGGAGTTTGCACATTCTCCCCGTGTCTGTGTGGGTTTCCTCCGGGTGCGCCGGTTTCCTCCCACAATCCAAAAATGTGCAAGTTAGGTGAATTGGCCAAGTTAAATTGCCCATAGTGTTAGATGAAGGGGTAAATGTAGGGGAATGGGTCTGAGTGGGTTGCGCTTTGGCGGATCGGTGTGGACTTGTTGGGCCGAAGGGCTTGTTTCCACACTGTAAATAATCTAATCTTTCCAATAGGAAGGAGACTAGAATTGCACACAATATTTCAACAGTGGTCTAACCAATGTCCTGTACAGCTGCATCATGACCTTCTAACTCCTGTACTCAATACTCTAACCAATAAAGGAAAGCATACCAAATGCCTTCTTCACGATCCTATCTACCAGCGATTCCACTCCAAGGTCTCTTTGTTCAGTAACACTCCCTCCGCCCTTACCATTAAGCATATAAGTCCTAAGATTTGCTTTCCCAAAATGCAGCACCTCACATTTATCTGAATTAAACTCCATCTGTCACTTCTCAGCCCATTGGCCCATCTGATCAAGATCCTGTTGTAATCTGAGGTAACCTTCTTCGCTGTCCACTACACCTCCAATTTTGGTGTCATCTGCAAATTTACTAACTGTACCTCTATCGCTCACATCCAAATCATTTATATAAATGACAAAAAGTAGAGGACCCAGCAGCAATCCTTGTGGCACTCCACTGGTCACAGGCCTCCAGTCTGAAAAAAATCCTCCAATATATTTAGGAAAAACGAAGAGTGTGCTGCTGGAAAAGCACAGCAGATCAGGCAGAATCCAACGAGCAGGAAAATCAATGTTTTGGGTATGAGACCTTCATCAGGAGTGAGGCTGGTGGCCCAAGAGGGCTGACAGATAAATGAGAGAAGGAGTGGGCTGGGGGTAAGGTAGCTGAGAATGCGATAGGTAGATGAAGTTGGGGGTGAAGGCGATAGGTCAGAGAGGAGGATGGAGTAGAAAGGTGGGAAGGAAGATGGACAGGTAGGACAGGTCAAGAGGGTGGTGTCCAGTTGGAAAGTTGCATCTGGGATAAGGTGGGGGGAGGAAAAATGAGGAAACTGGTGAAATCCACATTGATCCTATGTGGTTGGAGGGTCCCAATGTGGAAGATGAGGCATTCTTCCTCCAGGCATCGGGTGGTTAGGGTTTGGCGGTGGAGGAGGCCCAGGCCTTGCATGTCCTTAGTGAATGGGGAGTTAAAGTGTTCGGCAATGGGGCAATGGGATTGTTTGAGCGTGTGTCCTGGAGATGCCCTCTGAAATGTTCTGCAAACTGGAGTTCTGTCTCCCCGATGTAGAGGAGACCACATTGGGAGCAATAGACATAGTAGATGATATGTGTGGAAGTGCAGATAAATCTCTGACAGATGTGGAAGGCTCCTTTGGGGCCTTGGACGGAGGTAAGTGGGGAGGCGTGGGTGGAGTTTTGCAATTCTTTTGGTGGCAGGGGAAGGTGCCAGGATAGGAGGGTGGGTTGGTGGGGGCATGGACTGAACAAGGGAGTTGCAGAAGGAATGGTCTTTATGGACCATGGATAGGGGTGGGGAGGGAGATATATTACCTAGTGCATTCTCAGCTATCCTCCCCCCCCAGCCTCATCCCTCTCCCATTTATCTCTCAGCCCCCTTGGCCCACAAGCCTCATTCCTGATGAAGGGCTTATGCCCAAAACATCAACTCTCCTGCTCCTCAGATGCTGCCTGACTGGCTGTGTTTTTCCAGCACCGCACTCTTCAACTTTGATCTCCAGCATTTGCAGTCCTCACCTATATATTTGGGAAAGCTAATATAACTTTATCATTTGCTGCAAGGCTGAGTGGATACAAAAGTAGAGATGTTAAGCTTCAGTTATACAGTGCACTGATGGTTCCATAATGTGAGAGTCTGTATACAGTATTGCTTGTATTATGGAAAGAAGGACGCAAATATATTCAAAGCAATTCATAACAGCGGTAACCTTATTAAATTATGTGGAGGTGCCAGTGTTGGACTCGGATGTACAAAGTTGAAAATCACATATCACCAGGTTATAGTCCAACACGTTCTTTTGGAAGCACTAGCTTTCAAAAGTTTGCTTTGAATTCTATGTCATACGATCTTATACTCCATAACCACCTGATGAAGGAGCGGCGGTCAGAAAGCTAGTGCTTCCAAATAAACCTGTTGGATCATAACCTGGTGTGTGATTTTAACCTTATTAAATCGTGGAGTAAGCCCCAGGGACAGGATGGCCTACTCCTGAGCCATGTTCCCTTATTCAGATATTTGTGTTGAATGGGAATGTAGTTCAGATACTGAGTGGGGAGAGTTGGTAATTTCACAAATCCCATTAATGCAATGTTCCCAGGCAGTTAAAACTGGAGGCAAAGAGTTAAGATGTACATGAGGGGTCATGATGTCTAAATCTAGGATGTATTTAGATTAGATTAGATTACTTACAATGTGGAAACAGGCCCTTCGGCCCAACAAGTCCACACCAACCCTCCGAAGAGCAACCCACCCAGACCCATTCCCCTACACCTAACACTACAGACAATTTAGCATGGCCAACTCACCTAACCTGCACATTTTTGGAGTGTGGGAGGAAACCAGAACACCCGGAGAGTGCTCACGCAGACACAGGGAGAATGTGCAAACTCCACACAGACAGTTGCCTGAGGCGGGAATTGAACCTGGGTCTCTGGCGCTGTGAGGCAGTAGTGCTAACTACTGAGCCACCATGCCGCCCATAGGGTCATAAAGTCAGAGATGTACAGCACAGAAACAGATCCTTCATCCATGGTATCAGATATCCTAAATTAATGTAGTCTTATTTGCCACTCTAGACTATTCCTATTTATATATCCATCCAAAAGCCTTTTAAATGTTGTAATTATACCAGCCTCCAAAACTTCCATACACACACCACCTTCTGCATGAAACTGCGCCCCAAGGTCTCTTTGTTCAACAACGCTCCCCAGGACCTTAACATTAAGTGTATAAATTCTGCCCTAACTTACTTTTCGAAAATGCAGCACCTCACATTTATCTAAATTAAACCCCATCTGTCACTCCTCAGCCCAGTGGCCCAGCTGATCAAGGTCCAATTGGACTCTGAGGTAACCTCTTCACTTATTTGATCATGTGAGATCACATTTGGAACACTGCAGGTAAATTCTGATCTCCCCATTTCAAAAATGACTTTCAGGTGAGAATGGAGAAGAGGGAACAGCAACATAATTGAATCCCACACACAAATGAATGAGGGAATATTGAGCATCGAGTTAGAATTGTGTTGGAACAGTTCTGAAGATGAGTTGTACCAGACTGGAATCAATATGTTAGTTTCTTTCTCCACAGATACTGCCAGACCTGCTGATTTTTTCCAGGAATTTCTGTGTTTGTTTCAGATTTCCAGCATCTGTAGTATTTTGCTTTAGTTATGATGTGGAAGTGACAATGTTGGACTGGAGTGGACAATTTCAGAAGTCATACGATGTCAGGCTATAATCCAACAGGTTTATTTGAAATCAGAAGCTTTCAGAGCACTGCTCCTTCATCATCTGATGAAGAAGCTTGTGATTTCAAATAAATCTGTTGGAATATAACCTGACATTGTGACTTCTGAATTTGCTTTAGTTAGAATTGTGCTTTTATTATAAGCACTTACATGTATACATTTTTCAAATCTCATCAAAGTCTGAATTTGAAAGTAAGAGTACGATCATTTTCCTGTGTAACATTTTTGAATTTTCCATTTAATTTTAGGCTGGGATTTACTGGCTGAATTTAATGGATCATTATGTTACGGACTGGATTCTCGTTATAACAGCTCTCCTGCAACTCATCGGTCTCAGCTGGATCTATGGTCAGTCAATCATAAAAGAGACCGAAACAAATAAACATATTAAATTTAAAGTACTTTGTGAAAATTAAGGTTTCTTTAATAAAATCAGACCAAATGAATCAGATGCTGGCAGACGTGTATCAGAATTCACTCGCTCTTCCTGACAATGAAACCTAATTGGTTCCAGAAACCAGCATGAAACACACAACATCATTTTTTGCATCCTTCACTCAGGATGCACTTGTTTTTGCTGGATTTCAGCCAATTTTACTACAGTCATTGTCTTGTTAATTGCTGATACTTGTATTATTGCACAAATCCAAGATCACATAGGGAGTTTATCTTTCTGCTGTTAGATTGCTTCACAAATATGTGATGTACAAAGGTTCCTGACTGACCTTCAGTAGCAGTGATAATAATAGCAGCCAGCTTGCAGTTCCTGTGTGTTTGTTGTATGTCGTGAGGCAGCACAGAGCCCAGACTGTGTAAGTATGAGTTTTATAGCAATATAAGTACTTAAGACAATGAGACCATAAGACAGAGGAGTTGAAGTAGGCCATTCACCCCACTGATTTTGCGCCACCATTCAATGAGGTCATGGCTGATTTGACTATCCTTCACTCCACTTTCCTACCATTTCCCCACAATGTTTGATTCCTTTACTGATTTACAATCTATCTTACATGAATAGACTTATATACCTAGCCTCAACAACACTCTGTGGGAAAAAGAATACCACTGCACTCTAAGAGCAAAAAGTCTTCCTCATCTCTGTCTTAAATATGTAACCTCTTGGTTCTCAGGAGATGCCTTCTGGTCCCAGACTCTAGCATAAGTGAAAACAGCCTCTATTCCTATATCTGATCAAGCACAATCGTTAACAATCATATACTTTTCAAAATAGATCGCCTCTTATTCCACGAAATTCAAAAGAGCTCAAGCCCAAACTACTCGAACACTCCTGAAAAGAAAATCTCTCCATATCCGAAATTAATCTCATGAACCTTCTTTGGACTGCCTCCAAAGCCAATATATTTTTTTTTGAGGGGGAGATGATGACCTGATGATATAATCGCTGGATTGTTAACCCAGGTACTGCCTTAGGGTTCCAGGCTCGAATCCCATCATGGCAAATGGTGCAATTTGAATCATAAAATCTCTGCAATGTGGAAGCGGGCCATTTGGCCCAACGAGTGCACACCAACTCTTTGATGAGCATCCTACCCAGACCCAGACCCCTACCCTATCCCCGTAATCATGCATTTCCCATGCCTAACCAGCCTAGCCTGCACATCCGTGGACATTATAGAGGAAATTAGCACGGCCAGTCCAACCAAGCTGCATAACTTTGGACTGTGGGAGGAAACTGGAGCACCTGGAGGAAACCCATACAGACATGGGGAGAATGTGCAAAATCCACACAGACAGCCACCTGAGGCTGGATTTGAACCCAGGTCCGTGGTGCTGTGAGGCAACATTGCTCACCACTGAATCACTGTGCTGCCCCGTTTTATTGAATTCAATAAAAATCTAGAATTAAGAGTCCAATTATGACCTTGAATCAATGTCAATGATTGAAAAAACCCCTCTGGTTTGCTAATGTCCTTCAGGGAAAGAAACTGCTATCCTTACCTGGTCTGGACAACATGTGACTCTGGACACATAGCAGTATGGTTGACTCGTAACTGCTCTCTGGGATGGACGATAAATTCTACTGAGCCAGTGGCATCCTCATCCCATGGAGGAATAGAAACTGTTCCGAATATTCCAGCCATGGTCTCACTAGTGCCTTGAACATTTATAACAAAGCTTACCTATTTTTGTATTCTGTTTGCTTTGAAATAAAGGCCAACTATCCATTTTCCTTCCCTCATACCCATAAAATTTAAAGGCCAGGCTTTTCAGATTTATGCACAAGGAACCCCAAATCCTTCTGTGCTGCAGCTTTCTGCAGTCTTTTCAGTCAAATAATATTCAACTCCTCTATTCCTCCCACCAAAGTGTATTACTCACATTTTTCCACTTTATATTCTACCTGGCTAGTTTTTGTTCTTTCACATAACCTGTTGTATCTCTCAATAGAATCTTTGTGTCATCCTCACCAAATGCCCTCCCACCTATTTTTGTGATCTGGAAACTTGGTGATTGTATATTTACGTTCTCCATTCCAGTCATAATCGAGGCCCTAGCTCTAATCTCTGTGATACAGTTACAGGTTGCCATCCTGAAAATGTCCCCACTTTGGGTGGCACAGTGGCCCAGTGGTTAGCACTGCTACCTCACAATAATTCTGTGTTGTTTTGTATCTTGAGGATCACAATAGCACAGAATTACTGAGCTGAAACCAATAGCTGAGTTCTGTAGCCATGAAGATGGCCTCAACCACGATCTTGGTTACAAGTTGTACTACATGTGACCCCATTACACTGTTCTGTACCTGTAAGATCTTCCTTACTGTCCAGTTTTGACACCATCACCTTGATAACTTATTATGATCTCTCTACCTTATTTAATGTGTACAGTTTTGGATTAGTACTTGTTACTTTGGTTAGACCCTCGGCGTGTGACTCTTATACCTACCATGTTATTCCAGTCATTTGGTTTGTCTCCAGAACTACCTTATTTTTAATATTTTGTAATTATCTCTCTTCCTTAATGAATCAGATTATAGATCATCCCTTCACCTGCTATTCAGCTGTTGACACTTTATTCACACCATCTGACACTCTTGATCACCTGCAGAGACCTATTATTCAGTCTGTCAACACTCCACTCACACCACTTGTATGATATTTTGATCTCTCTGATTATAAACTCTGTGTCTGTGTGCTTCTCTTTACTTCACCTGACGAAGGGGCAGTGCTCCGAAAGCATTTGATTTCAAATAAACCTTTTGGACTATAATGTAGTGCCATGTGACTTCTGACCTTGTCCACCCAGGCCAACACTGGCAGCTCCATATGTTGTGGTTACAACTTCATTAAAAGCCCGTTAAGTATCCATACAAACACTGTCAGTCTAGAACAACCCTACAATGTCACTTATATTGATCCCAGACATAGCAGGCAGGCAGGGGGAAGGAGTGTCCTGCCTGATGGGTAGGGATCTAAAGGTTCTACTGCATAGTGTGGTGTTGAGGTGGGATTTCTTCTTACCCCTGGATTGGTAAGATCAGGGCATGACATGACAACCTGGTCCGAGGTTGCCACCTGGATCAGTGCAATCTCAGCCATCTGGAGGAATACCCAGCAGTGAAAGAAGGAAGTCAATGATCTTCTCCACTTTGCTAGTAAGTGCTACCATGTTTGTTATCTCACCCTCACCGTAACTCTCTTGCTATACCCACCTTCCACTGAGTCTAATGCCCTACCAATCTCACTACAGCTTGCAATCTGTCCCCCTCCGCTCACTCACACCTACCCTAATCCCAGACACCATTAATCCTGCAGTCCCTCTGCACTGCTTGTTCACTCAGGATACCTCCCAGCTGCACCTACAGTAACAATTGGGACACGTCCTTTCATCTCCATTAATACCTGCCTCTGTCTCATTTCAGGAAGTAAGCAGCCCACAGTAGAGCAGAAAGACTCAAGCCAGGTGGTGGGCTGACCTTCATTCAGTTCCTAACCCCTTACGTGGAGTAAACACTAATGTTGACCACCCTGAGCAGCTGGTTGCCCATGTCTAAGCACATGGAATTGGTATCAGAGACTGCCCATGACTTACTGTGCCAGCACCCCATTACACCCTCCTTGATTTGACAGAGTCCTGTTGACAACCACAACAAGATTCCTTCCTTTGTGTCTGCACTAAATGGCAAGGAGCGACTGGAATAATATCCCTGGCTGAGGTAGCAAACACACAAAGGCAAAAGGCAAGGCAAGGGAGAGGTGTTGTGAGCATCCAGACCAGCTCAGAATGAGTGAGAATTGGGACAGCAAGTGACCAGCCTGGAGATGCAGCCTGGGTTCATGCTCTTGGGTGTGCTGGCCGAGGCATTACAATGATAGTCACTGGGGCAGACTGTGGTGCAGTACTGAAGTGTAGAAATTTTCTGAGATGGCCCAGCAAGATATTAGAGACTGGCACATATCAGATCCAATACCATGAATGTAAAGTGTATGTGGCTGGCATCCTTGGAGTATTCTCTGAGACATCAATGCCTAATATTTAGGTCATTTGGAGCAGGTAACAAGCTGAATTCATGAGATCCCCACTCTAATCTCCAGGTCAAGTTTTCTCAATGTTGAGCTTGTTAGGTGAGTTTAAGATAGGAAGCTGAATATTAGTTAGGCGTGTTGTACCATTAGCTTGCTGCTTAATAGGGAATAATCCCATTAATTAGGAACTCATCACTGCTGAGTGACAGATTCAGCTCATTGCTTACTGAAAGAATAAAAAAAAATGGTCTTCCCGACATCAGAATTGCTACAGTTCTCATCCAATTCTCGAATAAACCTTGCCAAGCTCACATCATCCAGATCCCGACAAGATACTGCTGTCGATCTTCTATCAGCTCACCAATTCACTATCCATGGTCATACTGTACACCCAGCACAATGGGCTCTCAGGTTATTAAGGAGCCTCATGTGTGGTACTATATCAAATGTTTGAGCTGATCCAATATAACTGGATTTCTTTAGGAATCCAGCAGCACCCACATGCTACAGCTGCAACATATCACCTAAGTGGTCATCTCTATTGCATTTAACTCAATGGTGTATTTTATAAGTTTTAATTAATTACACTTATACCCCTGTTCTTTACATTGGAAACACCCCACTCTTTACCCTTCATTGGTTTCTATCAGTATTAATCGTATCCCTAACAAGTGATTTGTAATAAGATTAGAGAAAATTGGCCTATTTTTGCTGTTGTTCACATGTTTCTATATTTAGGGTTTGTTATGAACTCTTCACTTTCATATTTTACAAGTCCTTAGCAGAAATAGACCCATTCAGCCCCTCAAGCCTGCTCCACCATCAATACGGTCATGATTGATCTGTTTGTGTTTCAAATTCCAAGTTACCTTCATCGCCCAAGAAGAACTCATTCCAGGAAAAGCTTATGTTTCCAATTTGTGCTGGGATGGACAGACCCTTGTTCCTAAAATGGGAGAAAAAGATCAATCAGTTGGTGACAAGAATCAATGTTCTTATTCTGTTTGAAATCTGGAGCAATCCCTTCTCTGGGTTAACCTGTTCATCAGTGCCACCCTGTACAAGATGAACTTCAACAGTAAACAAGCTGCCCTAAAGACAGGACAGAGTGAGTGATGGTGTCTCTCTTCTTCCTTGTTGTTCACAGGGACAAACAGATTCATCAAGGACATTGAGATGATGATTGGGGAAAGGACTTGGCTCTTCTGGCTGTGGTGGAGAATGTGTTGGATTCTGATCTCTCCGTGTTTGCTGGTGGTAAGAAGCTGTTACACATTATTTTGATTTAAACTGAAAATACCCAATCTCTCATTCTGTTTCTGATTTAGTTTTGTACCTTATCCACATTCAGGCAGTCTTAATCTGGTCCTTGACAACATTTGCCCCACTAAGATATGGATCTGTTGAATACCCTGTCTGGTCAGGAGCACTGGGCTGGTGTATGACCATCTTCTGTATTATGTGGATCCCCATCATGGCTGTGGTGAGAGTTGTCCAAGCTGAGGGCCCCACCTTGTGGCAGGTGAGGGACGCTTTGAAATCTTTTAAAGATTAAGGAACAGAGAACATAAAATTAGGTTTTGGATCATGATAGATGCAATGCAAAGCATATTGTTTCAAAGTCAAAATGTCTTTTTGTTGTCCTTTCACTTATGCTCAGTTCAGTCCACCGTGATACCATCTTGGTTCAGGCACTAAAGCTGGAGTGGACTGGAAGTAGTATCTGTGAATGTTTGAATATACAACTAAAAGAAAGTGGATCGGTTAGCTCAGTTGGTTGGATGGGTGAGTTGGTGATGCTGAGTGATGCCAATCCCTGTACCAGCTGAGGTTACTGTGATGAACTCTCCTTCTGGAACTCTCCCCTTGATCCTCAGGTTAAACCACCATCAATCACCTCGCTCTCTGTTGAGAGAGCAGCCCTGTGATCTGATAGGACTATGGTTATTTCAATGTTACAAAAAAACATAATTTATCACATTTATGCAATTAAATCAAAGATACGTTTTAAAATAATAAAAGAATTGCACTATTGGAACACATCACAAATATGAACATATCAGTGTGTTGCAATACCTTGGAAAATGCAGGTCACCTTAATTTAACAAATATAAACAAAAGGTCCACTAAACTCTATATTTTGTATTTCAGTCATGGATCACAGATTGTTAGGTTGATTTCATTAAATTCTCAATCAATTCATACACTATTTATGCACCTTACAAAGTTGGAGTTTGGACTGTTTCAAAACTATCTCTCAGTTTCAGAATGGTGTCTTCTGCATTGCAGATCTTTACGTTTGTCTGGTTGTAATAACAAGTAGTGGCATTAGGTGGTGGGATTCAGTAGTTTTCGAATAAAGTCCACGTGGAACATTTCCTGGTTTCAGTACAGGTTTGTCAAGATCAATCTCACATTTTGTTTCTTCATGCTTTCAATGAGAGAAAAGGCAGGGAGACAGTGAGTTTTGAGGAAGGAATTCCAAAGTCCCGTAATTCAGCAACTGAGGGGCCATCTACTAATGGTCAAACTATTTAAACAGCAAGGGTTCAAAATGCTTGATTTAGACAACCACACATGTCACAGAGATTTCCAGGAAAGGGTGAGCCAAGACCATGGAAAGATTTGGAAACAAGCAGGAGAATGTTAAACTTGAGTACTTACTTAAGCAGGAGCCAATATGAATTAGTGAGAAAGGAATGATCGATGATCAGGACTTGATGTAATTAAGAGCACAGATTTGAATTATTAAGTTCACAGAGGGTCGGATTTGGGAGGTCAGCTGAGTTGTTACTTGAATAGGAGAAAGTGAGGACTGCAGATGCTGGAGGTCAGAGTCAAGAGTGTGGTGCTGGAAAAGCACAGCTGGTCAGGCAGCATCCAAGGAGCAGAGAATTAATGTTTCGGGCTAAAGCCGTGATGAAGGGCTTTAGCCAAAAATGTCGATTCTCCTGCTCCTTGGATGCTGCCTGACCTGCTGTGCTTTTCCAACATCAAACTCTCGATTTGCTATTTGAATAGCCAAGTGCCAATGGCATGACTGCATGGGTGTGGATTTTTGCAACAGAGGATTTCTGTAACTACAGAGGTATCGAATCAGATTATGCAGGTAAAAATATATGGTTTTAGTGGTGTTATGAAAATGTTGTCAGAAGCTCATTTCAGCATCAAATACAGATCAAAACAAATCGTCACAAGTAGGGTGATAAAGAAAGTTTATGGCGTACTTGCCGTTATTGCTCAGGGAACTGAGTACAAGAATCAGGAGGTCATGTTACAGCTTTATAAGACTTTGCTTAGGCTGCATGACGACTATTGCGTTTAATTCTAGTCGCCACATTACAAGAAGGATGTGGAGGCTTTGGAGAGGGTGTAGAAGAGGTTTACCAGGATGAGGCTTGGATTAGAGGGTATGAGCTCTAAGGAGAGGCTAGAAAAACTCAGGTTGTTTTCTCTGGAGCGGCTGATAGAAGCCTACAAAATTATGAGATGGATAGATAGGGTTGACAGTCAGAATCTTTTCCCCCCCCACAGTTCAAAAATACTAAGAGAAGCATTTAAGATGAGAGGGCAAAAGTTCAAAGGAGATGTGAGGGGCAAGTTTTTTTACACAAAGAGTGTCAGGAGTCTGGAACAGGCTGCCGGGGTGGGGGTGGAGGCAGATATGATAAAGGCATTTAGGAACTTTTAATTAAAGACATGAATATGCAAGGAATGAAGGGATGTGAACCAATGGCAGGCAGAAGAAAATAGTTTAATTTTGCATCATCTTCGGTACAATATTGTGGACTGAAGGATTAGTGTCTGTACCGTACTGTTCTATATAAGACCAAGGTTATGATTTGTCTGTCTCAACTACACAAAGTTCACAGAATCTGAGTTGTTATGGTGCAGAAAGAAGCCATTCAGCCCATCATGCCTGTACCAGCCCTCTGAATGCACAGAAGGCCTTAGTATTATTCCCCCGGCTTTTTCCCATAACCCTGGACATTATTCCCATTTCAGTGATTATCCAGCGCTGTCTCTAGTACACCGAATGATTCTGCAATAAAAGATCAAAACAATGGCACTTTTAAAAGGAGGATGACAGACAAAGGCAGTGACCACAGGGTCAGAGAAAGACTGACCCTGCTGTCTGACACAGCAGTGAATCTGCACTATCACTGCTTTTGCTGTTTGAGTTCATGTATCTCTGGACATTAGAGTGCATTTAGGAAAATTTAACAAACAGTGAAATTCACAGCTGACCTGAGAGGAACCTGTGTGGGTGAGCTCACAGCACAGGAACAGACATGTGCATAGTTTGTACTTGTAATCTTGCTGTAAATCTACAGTAGTGAATAGAGTGGATTCTTTCTTAATTATATCTTTTATTGAGATCGGTCTGTTGATTAAATTTTAAAAATATAAACCATAGGTACTAAGTTAGCATGGAGCAGTGTTTTTTTAAAGAGCAAAAAGATGGTGCTATTTTCTGGGTCTGTAGATTGTGAAGGAGCAACGATGACCTTTAGTTGAGTGAGGTGCTCTTCCTATCAGATGTGGGAGTTTAGGGAGCATTTCCATGTTACTGATGGTTACTTCTGCAGGAAGTGTCTTTGATTGTGAATCCTATCAGATCGCATGGTTCGGTTGGACCAGCAGTTAGAGGCAATAAGGAATTTACAAGAGCTAGGAAATATGACGGGTGGCAGTTATAGGAAGCGAGAAAAGCCGCAGAAACATTCAGGTAGATGGGTTAACTCCAGGAAAATTAGGATGGGTAGGCAGGTAGTACAGGAGTCTTCTGTGGCTGTCCCCATCTCACACAAGTATGCTGTTTTGGAAAATGTAGGGGGTGATGGACTTTCCGGGGAATGTAGCACGAACAGCCAAATTTCTGGTCCGGAGACTGGTTTTCAATGTAATGAGGGGTACGTCAGGTTCCAAGAGATCAATTGTGAGAGGGGACTTTCTAGTCAGAGGCATAGACAGACACTTCTGGGGCCAACAGTGAAAAATCAGAATGTGTGTTGCCAGGATCAAGGATATGTTGGAGAGAGTGCCGAATGTTCTCAAGGGGGAGAGGGACCAGCAGGAGGTCATTGTACACTTTGGAACTAATGATATAGGAAGGGAAAAGGATGAGATTCTAAAGGGACAATATAGAAGCTTAGGCAGGAATTCAAGAGGAGGTTCTCTAGGGTAGCAATATGTGGAATAACTGTGGTACTACAAGCTAATGAGGGTATGAATAGAAGGAAAGAGCAGATGAATGTGTGGCTGAGGAGATAGTGCAGGGGAGAAGGGTTTACATTAATGGATCAATGAAATCTCTTCTGGGGTAGAAGTGACCTCCACAAGAAGGATGGATTGCACCTGAATTGGAAGGGGATGAATATACTGGCAGGGAAAATTGCTCGAGCTGCTCAGGAGGATTTAAACTAGTAAGGTGGGGGGTGGGGGTGGGGGATGCGGAATAGTGGGACCCAGGGAAATAGTGAAGAAAAAGATCAATTTGAGATTGGTTGGGAAAGGTAACTAGTTAAAGCAGGCAAGAACAAAGCAGAAAACAACTACAGGTTGGACTGATAAATTAAACTGTAATTATTTCAATTCAAGAGAGCTAACGGGGAAGGCATGGTTAGGAATATCGGACTGGGATGTCATTGCAATTACAGAGATGTGGCTCAGAGATGGACAGGATTGGCAGCTTAATGTTCCAGGATACAAATCCTATAGGAAGGATAGAAAGGGGGCAAGAGAGGAGGGGGAGTGGCATTTTTGATAAAGGATAGCATAACTGCTCTACTGAGGCAGGATATTCCTGGGAGTACATCCAGGGACGTTATTTGGGAGGAATTGAGAAATAAGAAACGGATGATCACCTTATTGGGATTGTATTATAAACCCCACCAATAGTCAGTGGGAAATTAAGAAACAAATTTGTAAGGAGATCTCAGCTATCTGTAAGAATAATAGAGTTGGTATGGTAGGGGATTTTAACTTAGACTGGGACTGCCATCGTATCAAGGGTTTTGATGGAGAGGAATTTGTTAAGTGTGCTGAAAAAAATCTTCTGATTCAGTATGTGGATGTACTGACTAGAGAGGTGCAAAACTTGACTTACTCTTGGGAAATAAGGCAGGGCAGGTGACTGAGGTGTCAGTGGGGGAGCACTTTGGGGCCAGCGACCATAATTCTATTTGTTTTAAAATAGTGATAGAAAAGAATAGACTGAATCTAAAAGTTGAAGTTCGAAATTGGAGAAAGGCCAATTTTGATGGTATTAGGCAAGAACTTTCAAAAGCTGATCGCGGGCAGATGTTTGCAGGTAAAGGTACAGCTGGAAAATGGGAAGTCTTCAGAAATGAGATAATGAGAATCCAGAAATAGTATATTCCCGTTAGGGTGAAAAGAAAGGTTGGTAGGTATAGGGAATGTTGATGACTACAGATGTTAAGGTTTTGGTTATGAAGAAGAAGAAAGCATATGTCAGGTATTGACAGCAGAGTTCGAAGGAATCCTTAGAGTATAGAGGCAGTAGGAGTATACTTAAGAGGGAAATCAGAAGGGCAAAAAGGGACATGAGATAGCAATGGCAAATAGGTTTAAGAAAAATCCAAAGGGATTTTATAAATACATTGAGGACAAAAGTGTAACTAGGGAGAGAATAGAGCCCCTCAATGATCAGCAAGGAGGCCTGTGTGTGGAGCTGCAGGAGATGGGGAAGATACTAAACAAGTATTTTACATCAGTGTTTACTGTGAAGAAGGACATGGAAGATATAGAATGTAGGGAAATAGATGGTGACACCTTGAAAAATGTCCATATTGAAGACGAGGTGGTACTGGATGTCTTGAAATGCATAAAAGTGGATAAATTCCCAGGATCTAATCAAGTCTACCTAAGAACTCTGTGGGAAGCTAGAGAAATGATTGCTGAGATATTTGTATCATCGATAGTCACAGGTGAGGTGCTGGAAGACTGGAGGTTGGCTAACGTGGTGCCACTATTTAAGAAAGGTGGTAAGGACAAGCCACGGAACTATATTTCAGAGAGCCTGACATCGGTGGTGGGCAAGTTGTTGGAGGGAATCCTGAGGGACAGGATTTATATGTATTTGGAAAGGCAAGTACTGATTAGGGATAATTATAATGGCTTTGTGCGTGGGAAATCATGTCTCACAAACTTGATTGAGTTTTTTTGAAGAAGTAACAAAGCAGATTGATGAGGGCAGAGCGGTGGACGTGATCTATATGGACTTCAATAATGTGTTCAACAAGGTTCCTCATGGAATACTGATTAGCAAGGTTAGATCTCGTGGAATACAGGGAGAACTAGCTATTTGGATACGGAACTGGCTCAAAGGTAGAAGACAGAGGGTGGTGATGGAGAGTTGCTTTTCAGACTGGAGGCCTGTGACCAATGGTGTGCCACAAGGATCGGTGCATTTTGTCATTTATGTTTTGGTAAGGCAAATCAGAGCAGGACTTGTACACTTGTTGGGAAGGTTGTGGGGGGAGTGGGGGTGGGGGTGGGGGGGTGTGGTTTGCTGAACAAAGAGACCTTGAGGTACAGGTTCATAGTTCCTTGGACGTGGAGTCACAATTAGATAGGATAGTGAAGAAGGTGTCTTGAATGCTTTCCTTTATTGGTCACAGCATTGAAATAGGAGTTGGGAGGCCATGTTGTGGCTGCCCAGGACATTAGTTAGGCCACTTTTTGGAATATCATATGCAATTCTGGTTTCCCTCCTATTGGAAGGATGTTGTGAAACTTGAAAGGGTTCAGAAAAAAATTACTATGATGTTGCCAGGGTTGGAGGATTGAGTTTCAGGGAGAGGCTGAATAGGCTGGGGCTGTTTTCCCTGGAGCGTTGGAGGCTGAAGGGTGACCTTCTCGAGATTTATAAAATCATGAGGGGCTTGGATAGGGTAAATAGACAAGGTCTTTTCCCTGGAGTGGGAGAGTCCAGAACTAGACAGCACAGGTTTAGGGTGAGAGGGGAAAAATTTAAAAGGGATGTAAGGGGTAACTTTTTCATGCGGAGGGTAATCCGTATTTTGAATGAGCTGCCAGAGGAAGTGGCAGAGGCTGGTACAATTGCAACATTTAAAAGGCATCTGGATGTGTCTATGATTAGGAAGGGTTTTGAGGGAAATGGGCCAAATGCCGGCAAATGGGACTAGATTAGGTTGGGATATCTGACCAGCATGGACGATTGGACTGAAGGGTCTGTTTCTGTGCTGTACATCTCTATGACTCTATTTGCTACTTTTGCAAATCAATCAAAACATCAAGGTCTAAACAGCACAGATTTAATGAGATTGAGCTAATTGTTCCTGTTTGCTCTGCCCAGACCTCTCATTATTTTGTGAACTTTAGCGAAATCCCCCTCAGCCTCTTCCCCTCCATGGCGTGAAATTCCACACTCTCTAATCAAAACCTGGCAGTTAATTGTCGATCAGCATTAGTGGGTGCATTCTCCACGGCAACATCTCTGCCAATCAGAATTCATTTAGCAACCAATCAATAGTCTCCTTTCAGATGACAGAATTTACTTTTCACCTTGAATTGGTTGGGATTCTTGCAAAATGTCCCAATAAATGCAGGACAAAAGGATTTGACAAAATGTGTCTTTTCTCAACAATACATCTAAAGGATTATTTGATAAACTATTCTGTAACCCTTATCATTAATGCTCGTCAGTCTACATCATTTGCTTCTCTGCAAGTATTTCTAATGTAAACAGTGTTCGGTTTTCGGGTTTTGCCCAATTCACCAAGAATTTCTGTTTTTCGTTTCTTAATTCAGCTTACACTGTGGTATCTCTTCCCAATGAAAAGCTGCTCTGTGACATCATTACAGGATACTAAACCCCTAATGCAATGGTTAGGAGGTTGGTCTTTGAGGTTGTTGTAAACAGCAAGTTCTTACAGTCCTGCACTAGTAGGCAGGAGGGCCCATACAGTCTCCTCGTTTGCCATCCCATGCTTGTGTCCGGCCTACAACATTATAAGGTGTACGCAAAGCCTAGAGCATCAGTTAATATTCCCCTGCAATTGTGGGTTTGCGTGGTAAGGGGAGAACAGGAAGGCTCAGAAAAGGAGATGGCTGACTCAATCAATGAGACCAGCTCAAAGTCCCAGCCTATCCAGATATTCATTGCATTCCTGACCTTGCTGTTGAGTCTCCCTACTCTCCCTGGACCTTCGCTCCCATTTCCTGTCATGTGACCTCACTACTGGCTCCCCCTGTGGAACTCCAGCACTTTGATTCTGGAGGTTGCTTCTGGTGCCAGCAGTGACCATTACTCCCTGTGGCACTGCTGGTCAGTCAGATTGGCAGGCAGTTTTGTTCAAGGAAAATGCACAAAATGGAGGATAAAAATCCCATATCCAACCATTTGATGCTCTGAGCAGCTTGAAGTGACTCTGGCACAGCCATAACCTGTACGGATATATTCCCCACCAAGTCTTCGGGTTGTCGGACAGGAAACCTTGCTATCCGAAAAATCCTGGTCATTGTCTTTATAATTTGTAGGTTAATTGACTGGCTACTGGTGCTCATGTTTCCCGTCTTCCACCTTAAGTGAATCCATGCTTCTCCATAGCACTGTGGCTTAAACCACACCAGGCCTTGTTCATCTGCCAGCCCTGTCCTTGTTGATCACTATGAGACGCTAATCCAACATCACACTTTTAAAATTTTCACCCCTGTATCATTGAGCAAATCCTCTCTCTCGTACCCTCCTCCAACTGTGTGAACCATCAAAATACCTGCACTCCTACAATTCTGACATTTGTTGCAACACTCACCATTTCACTCACTCTCCCATTGGTAACTGTGCATTCAGCAGGGTTAACCTTAAACATTGGAATTGCCTCCCTAAACCTCTTCATCTCACCATGTCTCTGACCTTTAACATTTAATGAATTGCACTAAGGTCATTGCATCAAACTGATTGTCTGTGAAAAGTCCATTTCTTTCAGTCTGTCTCACTGCCAGTGCACAACAGGATCAATTGAAGTGTCTGGATGAAAGTATAATCTTTGTCATGAAATATTGTTTGCTATAGTGTGAATTATCAGGTGTCGGAATAATCTGATTGGGAACCAGATTTCTTTTCCACTTAACAGTGGGTGAAAATCCAACAGAAATGATCAAACATTTTACATTTCCATTCACAGAAAATATCTGCTGCTTGCACATCAGCTCCTGATTGGGGTCCCTACTTGGAACAACACAGAGGGGAAAGATACAGGAAGAAGCCTGACTCTACAGAAGACCCAAACTGTGTGCACCTTCTGGTCATTCCTGAGAAGTAACAACGCAAAGGAAAATTCCTGTTCAATTGGTAAACATTGGTCCTGAAATTCCACAGCCATTCTGGAGTACAATCAGTGTCACTTCATTGAGTGCTCCCTTGATCAGTCAGCACTTCAGCCAAGACCCAGGGATAAGATTTGCTGACGTTTCCTGTGCCCACTGTAAACATGGGCATCAATTTGGGGCAGGATGGGGCTGCTGAGAATTACTGAGCATTCAAGTTCCTGCATCATGAGTGTTCAGTCATGTTCCTCCCTGCGTCCTGGTGATAATACACAGGATTCCAGTCTCTGTACATTGTGGACATTAGCTCCTGCTCTCACAGCCCCCACTTACAGTCTGCACTGCCTGGGTTCCCAACAATTAACTACAGGATGAGGGAAGATTTGATGCGGCGGAATCTGATTCAAAATGATATTAGTCATAGAAGGTGCAGAAAGGGTTAATGCTGAGGATTGCATTAAGAATGGCCATATCAATATCATCATTCTGATTTGGGTGGAAGAATAGTAGCTTGATTAATAAAACCTACCACTGAAATCCTCTTTACAGTCTCTGTGACAATGTCTACCATATCAGTGGAATATGTACCTATTGCTAACATGTAATAAATGACACATTGGTTAAGACAAAGGCCTGTGCTTGTTGGAGGACCAAGTGTTTTTCCTCGACCACACTTGATAAAATGAGCCCTGCAAATCCC
Organism: Hemiscyllium ocellatum; assembly: GCF_020745735.1. Classification (NCBI taxonomy): domain Eukaryota; kingdom Metazoa; phylum Chordata; class Chondrichthyes; order Orectolobiformes; family Hemiscylliidae; genus Hemiscyllium; species Hemiscyllium ocellatum. The sequence continues at coordinate 48,896,374 of NC_083411.1, read as the reverse complement.
TGCCAGGAAGGATATGTTGGCAGTGAACCTGCCTTGATGGTTTGATAGTATGAGCAATCTCTAACATGATGAGCAGTGGTGCAGGTTCCGGTGAGCTTTGAAGGTATCTTCAGGTATAACTTTAAGATGATAAACGCATTGCAATTTTTGACAAGACAAAATCAACAGAGTGAGATTCATCTGGTAGAACACATTAAAGTGATTGGGATTGTCTTTAACCCCACATGCAGCTCTGAAGAGAATGGGAAATGTCTACTGGGCAGCACGGTGGTTCAGTGGCTAGCATTGCTGCCTCACGGAGCCAGGGACCCGGGTTCAATTCCTGCCTTGGGCAACTGTCTGTGTGGAGTTTGCACATTTTCCCTGTGTCTGCATGGGTTTCCTCCGGGTGCTCCGGTTTCCTCTCACAGTCCAAAGATGTGCAGGTTAGGAGAATTGGCCTTGCTAAATTGCCAGTAGTGTGAGGTGCATTAGTCAGGGGTGAATGTAGGGGAATGGGTCTGGGTGGGTTTCTCTTTGGAGGGTCAGTGTGGACTTGTTGGGCCGAAGGGCCTGTTTCCACACCGTAGTGAATTTAATCCAATCTAAAAGAAGGGGGACCCAGTCATTACACTTGCAAACAAGGTGTGAATCATCTATTTTGACAACATAAGCATGAGAAAATCCTCCTGCACAGCTATACACAGTAGCAGCGTTGTTATACAGCAACATACAAGGTGGCACGGTGGCACAGTGGTTAGCACTGCTGCCTCACAGCGCCAGAAACCCGGGTTCAATTCCCACCTCAGGTGACTGACTGTGAGGAGTTTGCACATTCTCCCCGTGTCTGCGTGGGTTTCCTCCGGGTGCTCCGGTTTCCTCCCACAATCCAAAGATGTGCAGGTCAGGTGAATTGGCCATGCTAAATTGCCCATAGTGTTAGGTAAGGGCCAAATGTAGGGGTATGGGTGGGTTTCGCTTCGGCGGGTCGGTGTGGACTTGTTGGCCCGAAGGGCCTGTTTCCACACTGTAAGTAATCTAATCTAAAAAAAATACAAATCCTTTAAGATAAGGAGACATTGAGATTTTGTATCATTAAATGAAAAGGAGGCTAAATAATCATATCAGGAAGACAAGGCAGCAGTAATAGTACTGTCAGCAAGATGTCATTTCAGAAATGGGCCAAATAGTACATAAAATTGTCACCTTGCCAATAACTGTTCTTAAGATATTGATTTTGCCTCCAAACTAGATACTTAATCAGAAACCGAACAAATATACTTTTATGTTCAATGATCTAATGTACCAAGTTGCTCATAAAAGTTGCATCAGATACACTTGATGAAATTCTGCAAGATTTTAAAAATCACTGTCCAACAAATTAAATTCTTGAAAACACAATATTTATCAGGTGTTCAGCTTCCAGAGAAATCTATGAGTAATTTATTTAGTGATCTCTACATAGTAGTGGAAAAATATGACTATGAAGCCTTGAAATCACCCTTCATTGGAGATAGAATTATTGATGGATTACTGGTAAGTCTTTTTCAGTTTTGTTGTGGTCCAAAGAAAATTTTCAAGAAAGCCATTTAGATGGTGAGAGAAGCAAAAATCTGGAAGCAAAACAGATCAACATAAGACAGGAGGATCAACCTTACCACAAGATGTCAGCAGATTCTCTTCAGCTCCTGTGGTTCAAAAATCCTAAAGGCAGTAGAATAACCAGTAGAGATTTGGCCAGACAGCAGATACTAGGAGTGAATGTCAATGCATTGGAGAAAGCAAACTTCACAGGCACAGACAGTATCCTCTTCCTACTTTTCCCTTAGAGCATTTTAGTCCTAAGAACTATATCTGACTTCTTCTTGAATACACTGAATGGTTTGATTTCAATCACTGTCAGTGGCAAAGAATTCCACAGGCTCACCACTCTCTGAGTGAAGAAGTTTCTCTTCATCTAATTCCTAGATGACCTCGTCTGTATTCTCAGATTGTGAGCCCTGGTTCTGGATTTCTTGGTCATTGGGAACATCCTTCCTGAATTTACCCTGTCTAATCCTGTTAGCATTTTATAGGTTTCTATCAGATATCCACTCAGCCTTCTAAACGATGGTGAATATAGTCCTAATCAATCCACTTTCTCTTCATATATCAGTCCTGTCATCCCAGGAATAGTCTCGTTGCAGTCTTTTTTGCAGTCCCTCCATAATTATTCCAGCAATCCATGAATCAGTCTATGAACCCATCCGTCTATGAATACATCTATGAATTCACCTGTCATTGAATCTGACCCTCCAATCATGAATCCAACCAACTGTCTACCAAGTCCATCTGCCTGGACATTTGGCCCACTTTCTGAGAATCAATCAGTACATTATTTCATGCACCTATCTGTGAATCCATCCTTAAATCTGTGTTTCCCTCCATGAATCTAGCTGGCGATCCATCCACACGTTTGTGAATCTTTCCATCTGTATATCTGCCCATAAATCCATCACATCATTGTTCTGTCTGTATGTGAATTCATCCATCGATCTGTTCATCTGTGACACTATCCATCCATGAATCTACCCATGAATCCATCCCTCATCCCATACAGTTTTGATGTGGACGGTCAAACTACCAGTTTATCTGACTGGCTTAGCAGAAACCACCCTATCACACAACTGAAACCGGGCTGTTTGAGCCCTTTTTACATGTGCAGTTTTGACTTCTGATATCAATTGCTGTTTTACAAGAACTGTAATTCCAAACTTTAGCAGTGAAAAAGCCTTCTCTCCATCTCTATCTCCCAAAAGTCTCTTATTCAGAAAAACAAATTGCAGACTTAGTCAGCCATGGTGGACTAATTCTCTGAGCATGCCAAATACCACTGCACTCTTAATTGCCATCCACCTGTATCCCAACTCAGAAAAAGAATTGCAGTAAGATTAACCAAATGAAGATTCCCGATTCGGTTCTTGACCAATTGGACTCTAAGTCATGTGAACTAATACCAATGTAATAACTTTTCATGAAATTCAATTTGCAACTATTTTTCTTTCTCTATCCTTCTTCACTGTATTTGTGTGTGTGAATGAAGTAGCAGAGTTTGTTCCTCCATGTTTTGCATGTTTATTAATAAACCCCATCTTAAAGATTTTGCTTTGGGTTTATTTCCAAGATTGAAACTCAAAAAATAAAGGTACAGTTTGGGCAGCGTGTTGTGGCTTACTTCAAAACTGGACAAAAAGGGAAATCATTACCTCAAACGATACCTGTCTCCAAATCAAGAGGGGAAAAGCAACCATAATTTTAATTCACCCCCATTCCTCCATAACCTTTTGATCTTCAAGTTTTCCATTTATTTAGTGTACACTCACATGCACACAGCATACTTCTCCCGACTGCCTCTTCTGACAGCTCACTCACCCCATTCTCACAAGCTTGGATCCTGCTCTCCTTGGATCATTGGATTGGATCATACCCTCTGACCATCTCCCCATTCAGGGTCCTTGCTAATTTATTCCCAAAGAGTTAATCACTCTGGCAAATCCCTGCTGGGTCACTTAGCACAAAACTGGCCATTCACAAGCAGCCGTGTTGCTTCTTCTGTTCTATATCAGTACCCCTTACTTTACTGCCCATTTACTCTATGACCTCCTCAAAACTTTCTACAAGTTTGGTCAAACAAACTTTTCCCTTTGACATTCAAGCCAACTATTCATAGCTACTCTATATGTCCTGCTCTTCTTTCACTACTAAGGATTCCATTATTTATTCTTGCACTGATGCAAATGGATTGATTTATCATTGCTTGAAAGGGGTCAGGAAAGATTTACAAGAATGTTGCCAGGGTTGGAGGGTTTGAGCTATAGGGAAAGGCTGAATAGGCTGGGGCTGCTTTTCCTGGAGTGTCAAAGGCGGAGGGGTGACCTTCTAGAGATTTATAAAATTACGAGGGGCATGGATAGGATAAATAGGCAAAGTCTTTTCTCTGGGTTGAGGGAGTTCATGACTAGAGGGCATAGGTTTAGGGTGAGAGGGAAAAGATATAAAAGGGACCTAAGGGACAACTTTTCACACGGAGGATGGTGTGGGTATGGAATGAGCTGCCAGAGGTAGTGGTGGAGGTGGATACAGTTATAGCATTTAAAAGGCATCTGGATGGGTATCTGAATAGGAAGGGTTTAGAGGGATACAGGCCAAGTGATGGTAAATGGGATAGATGAGGTTAGGATATCTGGGCATGGACGAGTTGGACTGAAGGGTCTGTTTCCTTGCTGTATATCTCTATGATTCTATGACATGCTATGTTTTAAATATAGGCATTATTTTAGCTTTCTAAAACTGGATCTCTGCCACAACTCAATATCTGAATGAATTAATAAAAATGAGTAATTCCTTATCCCGAGATTATTTCAAAATATATGGATGCAATTGATCTAGACTGGAATTGGAAGGGGACCTATATCCCGATGGGGACATTAGCTAGTGCTACTCAGGAGGTGTAAGACCCATAAAGGATTTGTTTGGGTGGATAGATGGGTTGGGGGTAGTGGGAGGTGTTGAGCATGCAAAGAGGCACTGAGAAAAGAGATAAGGTGAAGGCTGGTACAGTTGAGAGGAGGAGCAACTCAAATAGTCAAGGAAGGCATGAGCAAGGCAGAGAACAAGGTTAGTCTGATGAATGAGACTACATTTATTTCAAAGCAAGAGGCCTGACAGGTAAAGCTGATGACTTTGGGCATGGTTGGGAACATGGGAATAGGATATCATAGCTATTACAGAGACACAGCTCCGTGAAGGGCAGGACTGGCAGCTTAATGTTCCAGGGTATAGATGCTGTAGGAAGGATAGAAAGGAGGACAAGAAAGGAAGGGAAGTGGTGTTGTAGTTCAGGCTAAAATTACAGGTGTACCTAGGGAGAGTATTCCTGGGAGTAATGAGGTCAAAGCCAAGTGGTCCTGATGGAACTCAAACTTTCAGTGACTAGATTATTGCTAAGCAAGAGAACTGCTTGATAGCATTGTTGATGATACCTTCCGGCACTTTATTGATAATTGAGAAAAGACTGATAAGGTTTTAATTGGCCATTTTCAATTTGTTCTGCTATTTGTGTGGGACATATCTGGGCACTTTTCCATGTTGGCAGACACATGCTAGTGTTGCATTTGTACTGGAACAGCATGGCCGGGCTATTGCAAATTCTTGACTATGTCTTCAGTAATATTACTAAATTCTTTTCAAAACCCATAGCCTTTGCCCTATCCAATGCCTTAATGCATTTCTTGATATATCATGTGGAGTGAACTGAGTAGGCTGAAGTACAGCATCTGTGAGCTCTGCGGAGGAGGCCAAGATAGATCATCCACTCGATATATCAGGCTGATGGTTTGGCAAATGCCTCAATCTTGTCTTCTGCATTGCTGTGTTGGGCTCCACCCATCATTAAGGATGGGGCTATTTATGAAATCTCTTCCTCCAGTGAATTGTTTATTTGGCCATCACCATTCAGGATTGTTTTGGTAGGCTGGCAGCGCTTAGATCTGAGCCTTTTTATCACATAGTCTGTTATTATACATAACGTGTTGTGAACCACTAACAGTCTCCATTACCAGCTATTCATCCTCCTAGCCTGACTGTTATACACTCCCTCACCTGTCCAATTATCCTTTTCTGTCTCGGCCTCTATGCGCACCTATTGTTTACTCCTTACTGCCTCGTCCAACATTTTCCTAGTTGTCATCAGTTCTGAGGAAGAGTCACTGGACCCAAAACGTTAACTCTGATTTCTCTCAATAGGTGCTGCAAGATCTGCTGAGCTTTTGCAGCAATTTATGTTTTTGTATCGATCTGATTCATTGGTTATGGAATTCCTTAACTCTGTCTATCAATTGCTGCTGATGCTGTTTAGCAAACAAGTAGTCTTCTTTTGTAGCTTCACCAGGTTGATGACTTGGTTTTGGCTCCTGTCATGTCCAACTGCACTCTTCATTGAACTAGGATTAATTGATGGAATTGGCTGAGGCAGGGTAATGTTGGACCATGAGTTTGCAGGTTGTGTTGAAATACAACTCTGCAAATATAGCTCACAACACCTCATAGATGGCCAGTCTTGTGTTGCTAGATCCATTCAAAGTATATCCAATTAACATGATTGTAATGGCACACAACATGATGGAACGTATCCTCAATGTGAAGATGGGACTTTGTCTCCTCATGGACTGTGGGATGGTCACTCTTAATGATACTGTCGTGGTCAAGGATACCTGTAGCAGGCAGTTTGGTATGGATGGATTGAGTATGTTTTTCACTCTTATTGACTTCATTGGAACATTTGCAGACCCTATCTAGCAGCTATATATTTTAGCTCTTGGCCACCCTTAGTGCTTACTCAAGGTAATGTTTAATGTGTATAAGTATTGATTCATCAGCTGGGGGGCAGTGAGTCAAGGGAGGGTGTGGTATGTGATAATCAGCTGGAGTTGTCCATGCCCATGTCTAAAGTGATTTCGTTTTACTTCATTGCATTCGGCATCAATGTTGATATCTCCCAAGGCAACTGCCTTCTAACTGTATGTCCCTGCTTTCATGACAGTTGGTTGGTCCAGCTGCTGGAGCAGGTCATACCAGAGATGGTGATGACATTGTTTGGGATATTTTGTGCAATGCATGATGCCATGAGTATGACTATCAGTTTGACCAGTCTCTGAGACAGCTCTCCCAATTTTAACACTAGCCTCAGAAGTAAATAAGGAAGACTTCATAGAATTGACAAGGCTGAGACTGCCATTGTCATTTCTGGTGCCTTAGCCCATCTAGCTTCACTTCTTATTTGAGACTTTCTACCAATTGATACGAGTGAGTGATTTGCTAAACTATTTTGAGGGCAGTTACGAGTCAAGTACATTGTTGCATTTACACATTGGCCAGACCAGATAAGGGTGATATTTTTCTATCCTTAAAGGGCATTAGTAGTGGTTTCATGTCATCATTAGTGACTTTCAATTTTATATTTAAATGAAAACTCAGATTTCAGCATCTGTCAAGAAGGAATTTGAACCCAAGCCCCCAGAATATTACCTGGCCCCTGGTTCCACGACCTCAGTAACAATGTCACAAGTCCATTTCTTTCCCCAAGTTGTTGTTGCAATCTTGGGACAGTAGGAAGATGATCTACCTAAGGGCAATTGTATCTGCAAAAGCAAATTACAAGAGTCCATGAGGAAAATTAATGAATAAACATCTACCTGGATGCTTAAAGGAATGAACAAGAATACAAATCAGATCAGATTTGGTCCAAGGTGTTACTTGCATTGATCTACTTCTGCTATTAGATAGATCCCAGGACTTCAATGCATGTTCACAATGGAATAGTAGCAACCAGTCTCTGATAGTGGCAATAGACATAAGAGATACTAAAGGTAAGGACAGAGGGTGAGAACAGGAACTGGATTTTCAGGTTGAGCAGATAGGGACTGAGATTGAAAGCATGAGTAAGGTTAGGAGTAAAGGTGGGAGACAAGCCTGGCAGCCAGGCAGAAGCCAGGCTGGGAGCAAGACTGAGGCAAGACAGGAGGCAGATCGAGTGTGAGAAGAAGCTAAAGTCCCCACTATTGGCAATAGACATGAGGGATTTTAACAATAAGTACAGAGACTGGGAATAGAGTTGGGACTGAAGAGGATCTTGATGGATAAGTCAGGAGCTGGAGTGTTGGCAGAAAGGTTGTGGGAAGAGGGAAGCCACCAAATGGGAATGAAGTTAGAGTAAAATGTGCAATGTTGAAGGGATATATTGGCATAATTTTATTAACACAACATGAGAAATATGTAAAGGAGTAGACCTTATAGGCCATTGAGCCTATTTTGTTATTTAATACAACCATCACTGATCTTGGAGTGTGACTTCACTTCTCTGCCTGCTTCCCATATCTCCATATTCTCAAGAGACTAAATATGTCTATGCCTGTCTTAAATTTATTCAACAATGGAGATAACTTAATGCCCTGCAGCAGAGAATTACTAAGATTCACAACCCTTGGATTGAAGAACAACCATTTGTTGAAGATGTTAAAGCAAAAACAATGTTAACAACATCCATAGGAGCTTACTATATTTCATGAGTGCAAGAACGGATACACTTCCGAAACTGGATCAGGGTTACACTGCTTAAACAACTCAACAAGAATTCAGACTGCTGCTAGTCACAATGAGTCACTTTCCCTTCATGGCTGAGTAGAGAATTATCTGCAAGGATTTATTAAACCAAATTCCAGCAAAACATCTTCAGTACAAAGTATGCATGGAGGAGCAAAGTGAAGAATGATAAAATACTAATTAACCAAGTATTTCTGAAAATCTAGAGCACAGACCAACATGACTTTATGGAAGACTATGGGTTTAAATTTGATATGTTTTCAAGTAAAGCCTCAGATTTTAAATGGAGGTACTGTATTTATTGTACCTCCAATAATAAATAGTTCATTTAGATAGCATCAATAAAATCTTCAGTAGAGAATTGGCTGGTTGGTTAAAAAGAGAAGACATTCAAAACTGCATCATTTTACTGCCAAGAGCAATTAGGGAGCATGGTATATAACAGAATTTTAAGAGCACTTGTGATAGCTGAATCACTCTTGCCTAAAAACATAATTGTGACTCTTTGATGATTTTTGACAGATAATATATTAGCAATGTGACAGAAAATATTAAGGAAAACAATTGGCTCTCCCATCATTTCAATTAATTCAGTAAAAATGTAATTGCTTCAATCCAAAGCAATGGATATCACACTAAATTAAAAAAAAGTTAACTGATTAACACAATCTATCATCTGAATCTGAGAACACTATTAAAGATCCATATTATTTGTTGTTGGTGTTTCAGTCAATTTATGACATGGGCTGAAATTGTAGTTGGCTTGCTGCTGTAGTCTCTTCCTCTACCACCATGAGACCATCGCTCCTTCCCCATTAGCTGCATGTAATACAGCAAGGCATGATCCCTGGAAGATAGTTCCTCATGTATTGCTTTGAAACTGCTCCTTGGGGCTGTTTAAATAAAAAACAAATCTTTTATGGCATGTGAGTGTCACTGGCAAGACCAATATTTATTGTTCATTTCCAATTGTCCTTGAGAAAGTAGTGGTGATCTGACTTCTTGAACTGCTGCAATCCCTGTAATGTAAATATAGCCACAGGGTGATAAGAAATGATTTGTGATTTTAACCTGGCCGTGGTGAAGAAATGGTGATATAGGTTAAAGTCAGAAGTGGTATGGATTTGGAGGGAACTTGCTGGTGAGGGTGTTCAAATGGGATTGTCCTTGTTCATCTAGGTGATGGAAGTTGCTGGTAGACATGTGTGTTTGGAAGATGTCATTGCAGGATCAGTTTTGAGTTGCTGCAATGCAAGTTGTAGTTGATACACTTCTCACTCTACTCCTGTGCATTGATGGTGGAAGGAGTTAATATTTAAGCTGGGAGATGGTGCACCAATCAAGTGACTTGCTTTGACCTGGATAGTATTGAGTTGCTTGAATGATATCAAAGTTCATCCAGACAAGTAGGGAGTATTTCATTACAGCCCTGACTTGTGCCTTGTAGATAGTGGACAGGATATGTGGAATTATTTACCACAGAATTCTCAACCCCTGCCCTGCTCTTGTAGCAATGGTATTTTAATTGCTGGTCCACTTAAATTTCTAGGTGTTGAAGGCTGGGTTTCAGTGATGATGATGCCATTGGATACTACGGGGAGTAGGTTAAACTTTCTCTTGCTGGAGACTTCCATTGCATGGTACTGGAGTGTCAATAATGTTACCTAGCCACATACTAGGCCTAGTTTAAATATGTTCGAGGAGAAAGTGAGGTCTGCAGATGCTGGAGATCAGAGCTGAAAATGTGTTGCTGGAAAAGTGCAGCAGGTCAGGCAGCATCCAAGGAACAGGAAATTCGACGTTTCCTGATGAAGGGCTTATGCCCGAAACGTCGAATTTCCTGTTCCTTGGATGCTGCCTGACCTGCTGCGCTTTTCCAGCAACACATTTTCAGCTAGTTTAAATATGTTCAGATCTTGCATATGGACATGATCTGCTTCAATACCTGAAGAGTCATGAATGGTATTGATATTACACAATTATCAACGAACATCCCATTTAAGATTTTGTGATGAAGACAAACTGATTGATGAAGTAATTGAAGGTGGTTGGACATGCTGATCTCATAGAGTGATAGCTTGGTGTTAAGATACTTAGACTCCAACAACCATCCTTCTTTGTGTTATGTTTAACTCCAACCAATGGATAGCTCCCCCTAATTTACAGTTTCTTTCAATTTTGCTAGGGTTTCTTGATTCAGTCAATTTCTCCTTTGATGTCAAGAACATGTACCCTTTCTTCACCTTTGAAATACAGTCCTTTTGTACCTAGTTGGGCCAAGTCTGTAATGAGGTCTGGAGTTGAGTGGTCCCGGTGAACCCAAACTATGTATCAGTGAGCAGCTACAGGCTGAGTAAATAACACTTCTTTCACTTTACTGATGATTAAGATGAAACTAATAGGAAGGTAATTGACCAGATTGAAATTTTCCTGATTTTTCACATTTGGTCAATTTTCCACATTGATGGATAGTTGGCAGTTTTCCAACTGCACTGGAACTACTTATCTCAGGCTCGTTCAGGAACAAGTCTTCTGGACTACAGTGGGGTGTTGCCAGGGCTTATTGTCTTTGTTGCATTCATTGCCTTCAGTCATTTCTTGATTGCTATGGATCTTGATGGCTAAGGATTGCCATTACTATGCTAGAACCTTCTGCAGGCCAAAGCTGACATGATTCATCCACACAGTACTTCTGACTAAAGTTGGTTACAAATTGTTTTGCCTTGTCTTTTTCACTAACGTTCTGGCCTCCTCCATCATTGTGGGTGTGAATGCTAGTGAACCATCGTACTTTGGTTGCGTACATAATTGCCCACCAATGTTCACCGCCAGCTGTAGCAGGACACAAGAACTTTGGTCTGAGCTGGGAAGTAGTAGAAATGCTCCTGAGTGTCTTCCAGAAGGAAACCTTGTAGAAATCTCCTCTTTTCTGACATCAGAACAGGGTTTTTAGTACCATCTTCAATCCTATTAACATGATCTTTCATTAAAATTTTCATATTTCAATTTATAAGCTGTGAGCATTCTGATTATGTGTTATGAGAACACACAACATAAAGTGTGTGATATTTGGAGTGTGATTTTCATGTATTATGTCTGGGATATTGACATACAGTAATACATCACAGATGAATCTCCAATGATGGTGCACATGCTAAGTCAAACTTGTACCTCTTTTTGCCAGCAAATTATATCACGAGGAAATATCCAGTTATGCATTCATTGTAGCAAAAAAAAATGCATTCACTTTGAGATTCTTGAAATTAATGTTGGTTCCAAGTAAAGTCAGTCGGTAAATCAAACAATTAGCTTTGTTTCCTGAATAGGTCAATTATGAAATTGCTTTTATCAGGCTTGATTTTTTTACCCAAGATCTGTGATAGAGTGGCCAAAAAATTGATGGAGACTTTCCATCACAATCTCGCTCCAGCCCACACTGCTTTAAATTTTCGAAGGCTCTGCTCCAACATGTCAACAGCATTTGACCATCCCACCATGCCAATGAGCTTGTGGAGTAGGGACATTAGATTTCCTGCCTTCTGGTTCCATTTCTGTTAAGGAACCACACAATGAATGGGGGTTCAGAAGGCCTGCTAGTTCACTGCTTGAAGAGAGGCAACCCAACTGGTATTCTGTCTGCCACCACAAATATTCATAACCTCAAAGCTTATGTCCTACCTAAAATGTTATCTTAGGGGTACGTTGGGGGTTGTCTTAAATGAACTTCCTACTTTAGTAGTATTGCAGTGGATATACCATTGCAATATCATCCCATTTTCATGGGAACAACCGAAATTTTCACCTAGAATCTTACCACCACAAGTTGCAATCTAATGTGCTGTACTCACAGCAGGGTTGGTAGCAAGTAGAAATCCTACAGGAATCCTATTACTGTTGTAATCTTATCTCAAAAGGAAAATCACTTGATTGTGTCTGCTGTATTTTTGTTCTTGGATATAAGAAGAGTAGACAGACATTTTATTATTGAATTAAGAAAGAGAACAGGGAGACAAAGTCCATAGATCTTGCATGCACCAGCTCTTTAAACAAGTATCATTACCTAGTGCCAATCTGCTGCTGTACACCCATACCCTTATACATTGTTTTATTCCAAATAATCATCTAATCTCTTAACTGAATCCCACCCACTTCCAGGCAGTACATTCCAAACCTTCAATACTCAATGAGTGAAGAAAGCTTTTCCTGACTTCACCTTTGCTTCTTTTGCAATCACTTTAAATCGATGTGCTTCTGATCTTGTTCCTTTTATGAATGGAAACAATTTTCCCTGATCTCCTCTTAGCTTTCTTTTCCCTTCGGAGAATAATCCAAACTTCTTCAATCTATCCTTATAACCGAAGTCACTCATCCTTGGAGCCATTCTTGTCAACTATTTCTGTGTTATCTCTAATGTGTTTTTCACTTCCTTCCTATAATATGTCACCCAAAATTGTAATAAATAATGTAAATCTTCCTGTTTACATACTTTGGTTGGAGATGTGGATGATATGGAAATATGTAGAATAAATAATGTCATAGAAGACAATTTTAAATGTCAATGTCAGACAGACGTTGCTGGAGAAACTCACAAGGTTTGGCGGCATCTGTAGACGGAAAGCAGAGTTAATATTTCAGGACCACTGAAGATGGGTCATTGCCTCAATAGAAGTTTTCAAAACATCAATGAACTGTAGATGGTGAAAATCTGAAACACAAGCAGAAACGGAAATTGCTGGAGAAACTCAGCAGGTCTGGCAGAATCTTTGGAGACAACACAGAGTTAACATTTCAGGTAGGCTGAAGAAAGCTTGTTGGAGCTGAAATGTTAACTCTGTGTTGCCTCTACAGTTGCTGCCAGTCCTGCTGACTTCCTCCAGCAATTTCGGTTTCTGTTTTTGTTTCAGTTTTCCAGCATTTGCAGTTCATTGTTGCTTCAAAAAAATTCATTGAGACAGATTTGAATGAAAACCAATCAGCTGTGACCATTTTTGCACAATTAGCTTAGATCAAGTGTGACAGAGGAGAGATTACTGTCTAAAATGCTCCATTTGAATAATTAAAAGGGAATGCAGATAAGCTATTCTTATACCATGAGAGATAGATGCTTAATCCAAAATATTGTGTTAGCTTTCTCAACAATAAAGTAAACAGCTAGCAGACTACAGCGATGACTTGTATTCACATACAAACAGTTAATTCGGCTGTTTAATTCTTAAGTCTTAAAATGACTCAATATAGTGTCAGTCCGTGCTCTACTTATTGAATAACTCTCCATAAATGGAAAAATAATTACTTTGAAGAATGAGTTGAGGCAGAATTCTGTCATTGTGTTAAATGATCTAAGAGAGCTATTTGCATCTTTATTCTTTCTTTCACGATTTTGAGACCTCCCAATATACTTTATAATTGGTAAAACATATTTAAAGGATATCTAATGTTGTATTTTATGTTCAGCAAGGTCCCACAAATAACAATGAGATAGAGATCAGTGATATTTATTGGGTTAGTAGAGATTCTGTGAAGTCCCTTTTGTTCATAATGAGCTCCCCAACATTGCTCCGAGGATCATGGTGCAATGGTGAGAGAAGTAGTTCATGACATATAAATGACAGAAAGCCTGAGTCCAAAACCCACCGTAGCAATTTCCAGTACAGGGTGGAAACAAATGGTCAGCAACCTCTCCGCAGGAGACAAGAGGAGAAAAATGTCATTGTTTCGCTGCCAAATTATAAATGTATTTTCAAGTAGAATGTAGTCCTTAATTGCTTAGAATGACCTGTGCAGAATGGACACTTGCAGGAGGTTGTGGAGTGAGTCAGGCACCAGCTTTTTGCTACTTCACTATAACAAAACTTTACATCTCTAAAAAAGCAAGTGGAAAATTGGGAGAAAAATACAAAACCAATTTGAACAAATGTTAGCGTGATTAAGAGCTTTAAGGATGTTAAATTATTCAATTTTCTTGGACAAACCAACTTTGTTTAGGAATTAATTAATTTGGCATTGGTTGGGAAACCAAAATTACCTAGACAAGTTTGTCGCCTTGAGATTTTATTGAGCTCGATTATGTACAGCAGTGTTTTCTGGCACATATGCTGTCAGTCTGGCAATTTCACAGTGAACTGCCTTTTACTTTGTGCCGCAAGAGGCTAGCTAGACCTTTAGCAAATTCTGTCAAGATGTACTACTATTTCACAAATGTCTTACTTAAAATGCCTTAGGCAATAGCTTTCAAAGTTCTTGAACAAAACTAGAATGTTTCATGAGAATAGTTACCAACATTGGAAATAAGGATTGCTTTGTTCAATGCTTTGATCTGAATCTAGAAAATGGACTTATGTAACATCCAGGAAGTTTGGGTTAAAGGTGGAAAGTTCATTTAAGTACATCATTATTGTAGAACCACATTCGTTTTGTTGGCAATCGTATTTCTAGCCATATCAGGCAATTAACTACATTGCTACACATGCTTTTATTTTTATGGATACAATTTTGAATTATGTTGACAAATGATTACTATGGGACTAGTTTAGTTTGGGAACATGGTCAGCATGGACTAGTTGGACCAAAGACTCTGTTTCCATGCTGTATGACTCTATAACTCTGTATTATTCTTATGTATAAATTGACGTTGAAGCATCATTCAGCTTTTTGTAATTCAGTAAAATATGTATATTTGGGTTCATTGCTGACCCTGCTTCCAATACCTTCATTAAAATAAAAACTTGTGTACCAATGTAATTAATTGTCTGATATAGCTAGAAATATGATTTTCTATAAAACTAATGTGGTTCTACAATATTAATCAATTTGAATGGATAAGGACTGCATTCTTCATGCAGATGTAACATACTTCTTAATTGTATATAAAATTATATGGGCCCAGATTTTTGAAATCAGCAATGATGCTGAATATGTTTTATCCATAAAGATTTTTGTAACCAAATCTTTTATGATTTTTCAACCAGAAATTCTAAGTTTGACTGAAGAATCCAAAAATGAGTGCTGACATCAGCAAGCAAATCATCAGATACTGCCTTATAGAGGTTTACAAAATTATGAGAGACATGGATGGGGTAAATAGGCAAAGTCTTTTCCCTGGGGTTGGGGAGTCCAGAACTAGAGGGCATAGGTTTAGGGTGAGAGGGGAAAGATGTAAAAGAGACCTACGGGGCAACCTTTTCACACAGAGGGTGGTGCGTGAATGGAATGAGCTGATAGAAGAAGTGGTGGAGGCTGGTATAAATACAACATTTAAGAAGCATTTGGATGGGTATATGAATAGGAAGGGTTTGGAGGGATATGGGCCAGGTGCTGGCAGGTGGGACTAGATTGGGTTGGGATATCTGGTCTTCATGGACGGGTTGGACTGGAGGGTTTGTTTCCATGCTGTACATCTCTATGACTCTATGAGATACAAGCCATGATTGGAGGTGCCGGTGTTGGAATGTTAAAAAACACACAACACCAGGTTATAGTTTAACAGGTGTATTTGGAAACACTAGCTTTTGGAGCACCACTCCTTCATCAGGTGGTTGTGGAATTTAAGATCGTAGGACATAGAATTTATAGCAAATTTATAGTGATGTAACTGAAATTATATATTGAAAAAGACATGGATTGTTTGTTAAGTCTCTCATCTTTTAGAATGACCATGTTGGTTTCAGAACTTTGGAACAGCACTCCGAAAGCTAGTGTTTCCAAATAAATCTGTTGGACCATAACCTGGTGTTGTGTGATTTTTACCATCAGATACAAGAATTACATATGGACATGTGAATGTACAAATTCACAGCAGGATTAGGCAGCTCAGCCCTCTGATTTTGTTGTGTTGTTCAATAGACCATGGCTGATTTGAATATGCCCCATTCTGCCTACAACTTACAATCTTCACCACCTTGCTTCTCGAGTATCTATTTACCCCCATCTTAAAGATATTCAAGGACTCAGCTTTCACCATCTTGTGAAGCTGCAAGTTCTAATGACTCACAAATCTCGAGAGAAAAAAAAGCTTATCTCTGTTTTAAATGGATGATCCCTTATTTGTAAATAGTGTCCCCAGTTTAGATTCTCCCACAAGCAGCAACATCCTTTGCGTACCCATCCTATTAAGACCCCTCAGGACTTTATGTTCCAATCAAGTTGGCAGGAGACTGAATGGTTAGCACTACTGCCTCACAGTGCCAGGGGTCTGGGTTTGATTCCAGTCTCAGGTGACTGTCTGTGTGGTGTTTGCACATTCTCCCTGTGTCTGTGTGTGCTTCCTCCCACAATCCAAAGATGTGTGAGTTAGGTGTATTGGCCATGCTAAAGTTGACTATGGATGTGTAGGTTAGGTGCATTAGTCAGGGATAAATGTAAAGTAATAGGGTAGGGGAATGGGTTTGGGTAGGATACTCTTCAGAGGGTCAGTATGGACTTGTTGGATCTCTTTCTTGTCTAAACTCCAGCTGATAGAAGCCTAAGCTATCCAATCTTTTCTCATACAAACTTGGGCATTCCAGCTATTGGTTCAGTAAGCCCTTTCTGACTGCTCCTTCATTAAAAATAAGCAGATCAATCCAAAAGACAGTAATCCTGATGTGGCCTCACCAATGGCTCAGGATCATTGAAGCATAATCTTCCTACTTTTGTATTCATTTTCCCTTGCAATAGATTTCCTAATTAGTTGCTGCACCTGCATTATAAAATTATGTGATTCATGCAATGTACATACTGAAATCCCTTTGTATCTCAGATGTATCTGCAGTATCTTACCATTCAGATAATATGCTTCTTTTCCATTCCTCATGCCAAAATGGACAATTTCATCTTTTCTAGCAATATGCTTCATTTCCCAGATCTTTGCCTACACAATTAATCTATTTGTATCTCTTCATAGCCTCCTTATTACCTCTTCACAACTTATTTTTGAATCATAGAATCCCTACAGCGCAGAAAGAGGTCATTTGGCCCATCAAGTCCACACTGATCCTTCATAGAGCATCCCACCCATTGCTGTAACCCCACATGAAGTTTTTACCATGGCTAACCCCGTATCCTGCACATACCTAGACACTAAAAGGCAATTTTTAGCATGGCAAATCCATCTAACCTGCACATCTTTGGACTATGGGAGGAAATTTGAGTACTTGGAGGAAACCCATGCAGGCATGGGACAACATGCAAATTCCACACAGATAGGCACCCAAGGCTGAAAATGAGTCCCTGGTGCTGTGAGGCAGCAGTGCTAACCACTGTGCCACTCTTTCCCTACCTACCTTTGTGTCATCAGCAAATTTAGCAACCATGCTTACAGTTCCTTTATCATTTATATAAACTGTAAAATACTGAGGCTTCAGCTCTGATCCATATTGCATATCACTCATTACATCTTACTAATCAGATAATGATCCATTTATGTCTATTTTTTGTTTTCTGTTAGTCAATCTTCTATCCATGCTGATATGTTACCAACGATACCATGAGCCTTTATTTTTGTGAATAACCTTTGATATGAACTCTTATCAAATGTCTCTACGTTTAGTATGTCTACTGGTTCTTCCATATTTACAACACAATCTCCTTATCAATTGTTTAAACATGACTTCCCTTTTATAAATCCATGTTCACTCTGTCTGATTAGCATAACTTTCTAAGTGCCATACTATAAAACCTTTAATAATAGCTTCTAACACCTTCCCAATGACAGATGATAAGCTAAGTAGTGTATAACTTAATAGCATCCTCTCTTTGTACCCTTCCCTGTTTGAATAAAGAAGTTCCATTCAGAACATTCCAACCTGTTGGAATCTTTACCAAATCTAGGGATCATGCAATATTTAAATCTGATGCATCAACTATCTCACTAGCCATTTCTTTTAAGACTCAGGATAAAGTCTGTTAGGACTCGTGGATTGTCAACCCATAGCTCTAACGACTTATTCAGTACCACCTTCCTGGTCATTTTTAAAAAAAAATTTCCCCCACTCTGGGGTGTTACTTTGTTTTTCGTGAAATGCCTGATCAAATCATTTGTCAACTCCTTATTTTGCATTATTAACTTACTAGGCTTACCTTATATATTACCTGTGCTCACATCATAAATACTTTTCCTTTTTAAAGTGTCCACAGAAACTCTTCCTATTTTCTGTAATATTTCTAGCTAACTTTGAATGGTTAGCTTGGATGATTGTTTTACAATACACAATGATGTCACCAGCATGAGTTCAATTCCTGCACAAGCTGAAGTTAACAAGACGGACTCTCCTTCTAAACCTCTCCCTTCACCTGAGGCATAATAACTCTTAGGCTAAACCACTATAATTCATATCTCTCTTTCTCTCTCTCTCTCATGAGAGAGCAGCCTTATGGTCTGATAAGAATATGGTAATTTTTAGCTCATTTTAAATTTTCCCTCTTTAAACTAATTTTTAAAAATACTCTGCCCAATCTTCTGTCCTGTCACTCATCTCTGATTATTTTATGATTGCTTGATGCTAATAGAGGCTTCTAACACAGAAGGAGACTATGTGTCCTCACCAACAAAGTCAGAAATTACCGGAAAAGCAAGACCATGTGATCTCACCTGTGGCAAGAGAATATTTGACAATTATTGCCTGGGTCCTTGATACTTGCTCCTTTGCCAGGCTCAACAGCTGGAATAGATTTCATTTGGGCTTGCAAACTTATCCACTTTTCAAGTTGCTAACTCTGCTATTACTTGATGTGGAGGTGCCAGTGTTGGACTGGGGTGGACAAAGTCAAATGACACCATGTTATAGTTCAACAGGTTTATTTGAAATCATAGAAGTTTCATTAACACAGCTCCTTTGTCAGGTGCTAGTACCTGTTCCCTCACTCTCTATGTTAATTTCTTCTAATATTTCACTGTCCTCCACCCTAATGTGTATTTGTGTCATTCTTTCCATCAGAAAGACTGATGTAAAGTATTTATTGAGAACATTAGCCATGACTTCCAGATTATCTGTATGATCCCTAAAGCATCCTTTTCTTTTCCTAGCTATTCTCTTGTTTTTAATACAGTTAAGAAAACATTTGAGTTTTCCTCCATTCTACTTGCCAATGCTTCCTCATGCACTCTATTTGCATTCCTAATTTATTTTCTAAAAGCCTCTCTGTGCCTTTTATATTCCTTTAGGGAGCTCTTGCTGTCTGCTATAAGCGTCTCTTTTTAAAAAAAATCCTAACATTTATGTCCCATGATACCCTGGGTTCTCCAGTCTTGGTACCATGCTTTGTCTTTATGGGAACATACTTGGCCTGTACTCTCTCACTATTTTTTGCTTGAATGCTTCTCACATAGTTTTGTCTGCAAGTAACTGCTCCAAGTTCACTTTGGTCAAATTTTATCATATCTTAGTAAAGTTATCTGTGCAGTTTAGAACTTTTATACTCAGCCCATTCTTATCTTTTTCCATAACCAGCCTACATATAACTGAGTTGTGGTCCCTATCTCCAAAATGCTCTCCTATTTATATGCCTTCTGCCTGCCTGGCCTCGAATACAAATATTAGGCTCAGAACTGTTCTCTCTTCTGTTGGTCTGTCGAGGTACTTTTGGAGGTAATTTGGGAATATTTCTCCCTCCCTGCCACTCACGTTAAAACAATCCTCTTTAATATTTGCATAGTTGAATTCCTCTAACATTGCTGCATATTTTTCTTACACTTCTCTGAAATTCAATTATACATCTGATCCTCTCTCCACACCTGACTGATTGGTAACCCATATCTGAACAATCTGTTTGCTCCACCCTTCTTTCTGATTGTAATATATCTGTTATGTATATTGTTTAAATATCCTTTAGATGGAATGCCACTGCACCTCCATTAACCTATGCATCAGCCTTATTTGCCAGTTCACTTCAGTTAGCTTTATGTTCATGTCCTCATAATTGCAACTATTTGAATTTAAGATACTCATCTTGAACCCAGCCATATTCTCCTCAAACTGAGTGTAAAATTCAATCATATTATGGTCAATGCCACCTCGGGCTGCCTTCAATATGAAGTCATTAATTAACCCTATCTCATTGCACAATATCAGATAAATGTTGCATGGTCTCCAGATGGATCTAGAAAGTCCTGTTCCAAGTAACTACTATGAAAATATTTGGACAAATCTTCATCTAGGAACTTTGTCCATTTCAACCATTTTGGTTGACATGTAGATTAAAAGTCCCCATGATTATCATCTCACTTTTTGATAAGCTCACTATATATTTCTTCATACTCCATTCAGCCATGTAGTTACTGATAGTGCAAACCATTCCCACAAGTAACTTCATGCATTGATCCTTTCAGCTGTCTACTCAAACTGCTTCTCGAAGGTTGGAGGATGGACGAAGGTTGCACACTCCCCAAAAGTGGGAATTAAACAAGTTTTTATAAAAAGAGGTTACAACAAGAGTAAGGTTAACACCTTACAAGCTGGTACTGCAAAACACATTGCAGCAGACATGAATCTAGAATGCCCTCCATGTCCATGTCAGCAGAAATGAATGGAGAGAACTTTGAACATCCTAAGGCCTGTATCAACTCTTGAGAGCCAACTAGAGTATAAATAGAACTTGTTGGGAAAACAGGTCTTGCAGCATGTGTGGAGAGAAAACAAAGTTAATGTTTTAGATCTGGTTACCCTTCTTTAGAACCCTTCTGTTCTGAAGAAGGGTCACTGGAGACAAAACATTAACTTTGCTTTCTCTCCACATATGTTGCCAGACCTGCTGAGCTTTCCCCGCAATTTGTTTTTGTTTCTGATTTCCAGCATTGCAATTTTTTGGTTTATTTTTGTAGAGTATAAATAGGTTCTTGTGAAAGGATAACAGAAATACCTAAAGTGGAAGATTTCTGTTTATTATTGAAGAATGAAATGAAAACAAGAACATGTAGAAAGTTAGATGATTTTCTTTACAAATTGGACAGAAGTAGGATACAGACGTTGGACTGAGATCGGCCAGATGTAGGAGACAGACATGGGATACAGATGTGGATCAAAATCAGAGAGACATCAGACCAAAATTAGACAGACATGGAACAAAGCCGGGCAAAAATGGGACAGAATGTTAGACAGAATTCTATTCAGCCAGTCTAATACTGAGATTATTTGAATAAATGTGAAGTTAACCTGCATACTTGAGTCCTCTTGTGGTTTGTCGGAGGAGAATAACTACAACACCCCAGTTTCACAAAGGTAACTGTGTAGTCAGGCCAATTTTAATGATCCAAGTCTCCCAGTAAATAAGTGAATGGGTATCTAATTTAGTGAATAGATGTGTGAGTAGTAGATGAGTTGGTGAATGGGTAGTTTTGGGGATTGGAAATTAGTCAGATCAGAGTGTAGTCAACTGTTTAGATGGTAATTGGGTTGGATTGAGGGTGTAGCTGGGAGTTCGGTGGTGTGATTTTGCCTTCAAATGAATGGTTTTCTGGATGTGGCATTATACATTTACGTTATCTTCCATGACATGAGAAATTGGGTGTAATATTGTGGTATTGAAGAATGCAACTGATGTTTATTGTAACAAGCTATTATGGACAAGATAATATTCTGCAGAGGCATAAGTGACTGGGCTGATAGTAGACTAACAGTTTAACATGGAGCAGCAAACATCCAATGGAGTGTCATGCTTCAAGTGTTCCGTGGTAAGGTGGAGTGTAAGATCTTTATACCTGCCAATCATATGCTCTGATGTAGGAATGAAGGCACAAGTATGCCTCTTAAAGGTAAGCTGACAGCCTGACTGTATCCCAAAAACAGGGATAGCTGGAATTACATTGGTATGTGTTGTCAATTTGTTAATAATAAAAACAGGCCGAGGAGAGTTACAAAACAAACATCTTGAACTTCAATGTAACACTTTCAATTGTTTATAATGCATCCTGATCTGCTGATTGTAGACTTGTCTGGTGAGTAATGCACTGTTCTCTGTTGAATTTGTTGGACAACTTGGCTGTCTTGCTGATAGTTGCTGTCACTCACCATCACTACAACTTCAACACAGTCAACATCAAAGTCAGAGGTTCTTGCTTATTCTCTTCATGCATGATTGGCATGCTGAACTTTAGACTGAGCTGGCTTCTGTTCCTTTGCAATGGAACACCAAGATCAGTAACACTTTGCATGATCTGGCTGATATGCATTTTTTTTAGAAATCCTTGCTGACATCCAAATATTTGTAGGATTTCTAATGCAAAATTTCTATCTAGTGTGTGGTTTTGATAGCATTGAATATGTTTACTTTCACCTGTCCCAGAATGCTTACAATATTAGTTGCTGGGCAATGTCTTTTGCACTTGATTTCCAAATGTATGTTGCATTGGGAACGCTAATCCCTCTCCATTGGTATTGCAAGAAAACACAGCAATGTGAGATGAAGATATTATGTTGTTGCTTGACAGTTAATTGATTGATTTATTGATTTGATAGCAATACCTACATTCTGCTAGACTATTTGAATGTGGATAACGGGGTGACAATGTGATATGGATCACTTTCTACTGAACACACATATTTTGAAATGGTTTTCTAGAGTACTGCAAACTGTTGTCAGACATCTATTCTGAGATACTGATAAAAACTGAAAATAACACATGCTGTCATTGATACTCATGTTCATTGTGTCGCTAAGTCATTTAACAATGGGAAATTTGAGAAGTAATTTGACACAAAAATATTCTCTTCCCTATGCACTGTGAATAGGTCCATTTCTATTTTTAGGCAAAAGTGACGACCTGCAGACATTGGAGATTAGAGTCGAGAGTGTGGTGCTAGAAAAGCACAGCAGGTCAGACAGCATCTGGGGAGCAGGAAAATCAACATTTCAGGCAAAAGCCTTCATCAGGAAAGATGTAGGGGTTTTGCCCGAAATGTCAGTTTTCCTGGTCCTTGGATGCTGCCTAACCTGCTACGTTTTTCCAGCACCATACTCACGACCCATTTCTATTTTTGTCTAAGGAGAGAATGGAACACCATATGGATGTCAAGCTCCTTTTGCTTTTGGTGTTGATAGTCATACCTCATATGCATGAGCAAATCTTTGAATATTTTGATTCATCCCTAGTCAATACACAGATTCATGCTACTTATCTTGTGCTTTCGTTGGCCATGTGCTGCTGGTGTATTGCTGACATAATATTTTGGGGCAATGATTTTGACAATAAGACTTGTTTGCTCATGAAAACGACTTGTCGTGTGATACTGAGTACATTGCAGTTTACCCAAAATAAAAACAAATCTTCCCAAGGACTTTGGTTAATGCTGTCAGGCAGTTCCTGGATAAAGACATTTTGAAACTCTTGTAATTGCTCTTCTTGAGCAGTTGCTGACTGTAACTGTTCACACTTTTGGGGTCCAAATTGTAACAGATAAACCTTGAGATTATCTTCAACTTCATAGTCTTGAGCATCAACATGTCAATCAAGTGGAATATCTTGATCTTTGTGTGGGTTGCGTAATTGCTCAGTGTGTCAGATGTAATTCTTCAGGTACTTAGCAACAGGAGTTGACCATTCAGCCCCATGAGCTTGCTCTGCCATCTAATATGATTGTGGCTAGACAAACACTTTCATCATTTTTAGACAACTATTAAAGTCAGAGCATCAGAAGATGTACAGCACCGAAACAGACCCTTTGGTCCAACTTGTCCATGCCAACCAGATATCCTAAACTAATCTAGTCCCATTTGCCAGCACTTGGCCCATATCCCTCTAAACCCTTCTTATTCATATATCCATCCATATGCCATTTTAATGTTGTAATCATACCAGCCTCCACCACTTCCTCTGGTAGCTCATTTCATACAAGTACCACCTCTGCATGAAAAAGTTGCCCTTTAGGGCCCTTTTAAATTTTTTTTCCCTCTCACCATAAATCTATGCCCTCTAGTTCTGGACTTCCCCATCCCAGGGAAAATATCATGTCTATTTATCCTATCCATGCCCCTCATGATTTTATAAACCTCTATAAGGTCCCCCCTCAACCTGCAATGCAGGCCATCACCCTTCACACTATTATGATTAGAAATATATCAATCTCTATCTTAAACATATTCAAATACTGAGTTTCTATGGTATTCTTGGGTAGAGAATTCCAATGCTTCAAAACTCTCTGAATTTAAAAAAAAACCCTCCTTATCTCAGGTATAAGTGGCACATCCTTGTTTTTAAATTGTACCCTTGCTTCTTGAATCCCCAATCTGGAGAAACAACTTGCCTGCATTTGCCCTGTTTATCCCTTTAAGTATTTTGTAGGTTTCAATGAAATTGCCTCTCATTCTTCAAAACTTTATTATGTAAATTTCTGTTTGTTATTATAGGAAAAGTGTTATCCTATTGGAGAGTGTGCAGCGGGATTTATAAGGGAAATGGACAGTTATGAAGATAGACTGAAGAGGTTAAGACCAGAGAACAAACAGAAACAGGGGACTGAGTTGGATGATCATCCACGGTCATACTGAATGGGGACAGGCCATATGGGCTACTCCTACTCCCATTTTCTATGTTTCTAGAAAATATAGGCCCAATTTGCTGAAATGCTTTTCATAAGGCAATCTTGCATTCCTGGGAACAAGTCTGCTGAACCTTTATCTCTCTCTGGCAATAATATCTTTCTTGAGTTAAGGATATCACTACTGCACAGAGTACTCCAGGTGGAGCCTAACCAATCCCATATACAACTGAAGCTAGACTTCACTAGGTTGTACTCAGATTTTTTCATGATAAAGGATAACATGCAATGGCTTGCCTAACAGCTTGCTGCACTTATATATTAGCCTTCAGTGGCTTATTGACAAACTCACCTCATTTCCTTTACTTGTTTACATTTTCTAACTGCTTACCATCAAAGAAGTACACTGTGCATCTGTTCCTTCCACCAAAGTGGATCACCTCAGTTTTTTCACATAATACCCCATCAGCCATGTTCTTGCTGATGCACTATGCCTGTCCAACTCCTCCTGAAACTGCTTTATATTTTGCTTGTAGCAGACACCCCACTTAGTTCTGCAAACTGAGAAACATTTCATTTTGTTCCCACATTCAAATCATTGATACGTGCTGTGAACAGCTGGAGCCCAAGTACTGAAGCTAACGGTGCCCCATCAATCACAGTCTGCGAATACTAGAATAACCTATCTATTCCTAATCAGATTTCTGCCTGTTAGCCAATCCTTAATTCATGCCAGAATATTACCTCCTATGCTATATTTTAATTTTACTATACATCTCCTGTGAAACCCTTATCAAAAGGCCTTCTGAAAATCCAGTTAACTATGTCCATCAACTTTCCTTTACCAAATTTCTTTCGGAACATGTTCTAAAATTCCAAGTTTGTCAAACATGATTTCACATTTTCAGATCCATGTGGACTGGGTCAAATATGCTTATTGTTCTCTAAGTGTCCACTTAATACATCATTTTAATAAATTCTGGCATCTTCTTTGTTACTGACGTCAGGCCAACAGGTGTGTACTTCCTGGTTTTATCTCTTGCTCCTTTCTTAGATAGTGGTATGACAATTACCTCCACCCAATCTGCAGGAATCATTCCAGAATCTACAGAATATTTGGCTTTTATTTCACTCCAAAGTCATTTCCTTGCAGATTGTTAACTGATTTGATTGTATCATGTGTGATCTGTACTGCAACTGTAGCTGAGATTTGAATCTCATGAACTGTGGCCATAGTGAGATGGAGACTGGTTTCTCTGTCACTGCTGTTGGTATTTTGAGAGCATGATGATTTTGCATATTGCTATGGCAATGTAATTCTGCCAATGCACAGAAGTGACGATCTGTTAAATACAATTCAATGAACTGTCATGGCTGTATCAGAGAGCACCATTTGCTGAGGTACATTACTTTGAAGTTGTGTTCAGGTATGTTGTGCTGCTTTTTCAGGCTATAAGGTGCAAAAAGTTGTTAATGATTCTGATCACCTTAAATATTGATATGGTGTGTGAGTTGTGATTACCTATATATTCATATCTTCATTGCAGTTAGGATTTCAAAGTAGTGACAAATGTATGATAGCTAAATCTGTGAAGGATTTTCTTAAAATGAAATCAAGTTCAAAAAGTCATTCTGAAACAGTGACCTAATCTAGTATTGCTCACAAAGCAAGTGGCTGCAAATCTATGTTATGATGTGGAGGTGCAAGTGTTGTACTAGGGTGGACAAAGTCAGAAGTTGCATGACACCAGGTTATAGTCCAACAGGTTTATTTGAAATCATAATCTTTCGGAGTGTTGCTCCTTCGTCAGACTTCACCTGTCAAAGGAGCAGTGCTCCAAACGCTTATGATTTCAAATAAACCTGTTGGACTTTAACCTGGTGTCATGTGACTTCTGACTAGATCCATGTTGTTAATTGATGGGAAATTGTTTATACTGTTTTGTTTACAACAGTTGGCTGAAAACAAAAGACTATTAGCTAGCTTCCAGTTCAGAGTGATCACAGGTTAATTTTGATTCAGAAAACCCAGAAATTAAAAGTTGTTATGGTAGATTGTAAGACAGCTAACTGAAGTAAAAAAGCAAGTTTTGTTTTATCTCCTTAAAGGAATATATGGAAAGTTCAGGAAATAAGTATCTCCAAGTACAAAAGTGATTAGTTTGTGAAACATCCAAACCGGGAGAGTTGGATTAGAATCTGCCGGTTGTGAGGAACTGTAAAAAATAAGCTGCTACACTGAAGCTCTGAAGTGTACCTAAAATTGTTGGCAAAATGGAACTTGCAAGGAGTTTGCATTCAAATGCTATCCCAACTTTGCTTTTCTTAAACATTGATAGGCCTATTGAATGTTTCTAGCATTTTCAGTTTGTATGAGGAGCAAACCGCCATGTCTGAAGTTCCACCAATGTATTTAAACTCCATGATATGTTTGCATCAGTGTGACATTTTTTCCATTTCCAACACCAACCCATGTTCTTGTGAATTGAAGTTGTCAGTTTGTGGTGATGACACAGTAAGTCTGGACTGAGAGTTTCAGATTCATTTTATGTAGATCTTTCACAGCCAAGATACTTTCATCCCATCGGTTTAAATTGGATTTAAACCCATTTCAAAAAGGTTAGCAATTAGTGTCGAATCCACTCACTCTTTCACTAAAATCATTTTTACTTTGAGCACAGACTGGGAAAAAAAAGCAAACACCATCTGTATGAATTAAAGGTGCAATCAAGTAATATAGAATAAGCTGTTTAGCAAAGCATTTTGTCTATATTGCTTATATCAATTTTACTTTTTAATATATAATGTAAAGTTCAGTACCAGAAGGATGCAAGTGGAAATCACAGCTATGTGTAGACATATTACAAGACTATTGTTTACTTCAAGTACACAGTATATGGCCAAAGTGCAAAGATGACTATCAAAATGGTCCTCTGTGCATTTGCAAATGGGCCTAGTGTTGGCTTTTACTGGTGACAATGAATAAGATATAATGCACCAGTGCACGTGTGGTCAATATCACCCATGCAAGTACAGATACATTGTTATATGGAAGCATTTAAGACCATAAAACCATAAGACATGGGAGCAGAAATTAGGCCATTCAGCCCATTGAGTCTGCTCTGCCATTCTATCATGGCTGATAAATTTCTCAACCGTGTTCTCCCGCTTTCTCCCTGTAATCATTGATCCCCTTGGTACTCAAGAACCAATCTATCTCAGTCTTAAATTTCTAGCGCTGAGTATGGAATGCATGTAAATTCTGATTTACCCACAGCCAATTCAGCTGCAGCTTTGGTATCTATCAAAGATTCTTTTGGATACAGTGAGGTTCACTGTATGTGAACAATATCCATTTAGTCACGAGATATTGTTGACCTGATTACGCAGGCTGTCATACTTCCCTCCATAATACAGGTACAGATTGACTAGTTGCATTTGCAAGATTGTAGCTGCATGGCCACCACTTCCTTGTTACTATCTGCAGCTGGTCTACTCTGCTAAACTGCTAAAGACTATGTTCCACACCGCACCAACCTGCAGTGTGAAAACATGGGCAGAACCATTTTTGTTGTGGATGTGATATTACTTCACTTTGTACTGACATGGTGCTGCAAACTTGAGTTGCTGCACATGTGTGGTTAGGTTGTTCATGAACATAACCTGATCTAAGGACAGAAATTTTCACTCCCTTGAGTTGACTGGGCAATTGCAAGGAAGTTGGGAAAATACAGCAAAATGAAAATAGTTTGATTCTTGGTGTCAAGATATTTCCCTTAATGCTTAAATGGGGAGTTTGGAAGCTCACTAATGCATGGATGTGATGACTTTAATGAATTTGCACACATTAGTTGATCTCATCTCCTTTCTATGAGGCTCTCAATCCTGTCCTTTCCCAAGAAACAAGATGATGCCAATTCCTGACACGAAAATCAAAGCATTTACTTGATGACAGAAGCTCACCATCAGCTTCTCCGGACTGTCAGACAATTCTGTCTTCACACGACTTTCCTGCAGACTCCAATGTCACTGTACTCTTCTACCCATCTTAGATTTAAGTCAGCAAAATCAAACCATCAGCCTCACCACAGCATCATGCTGTTTTCAGACCAACTCACAGTACCCTTCAGCCCTTCACGATTTCATTTTGGAGCTCAGGTTCAGGGACAGTAAGGACTGTGTATGTTTCTGCCAGATTGCTTTGTGCACAAGGACATGCACGCACCTCATGCATCTTCACACAAGGAACCTTGTAGCCCTTAGTTTAATTTCTTGATGCTAACTCATTTTGCATTGACTTGAATTTGTCACACTGTCTGGCTTGCATTTTTTTTAGCACAGTGGGAAAAGCATGCAGCTTATTATGATTCAGAGCACTGGTTGGTCAAA
The DNA here is from genome assembly GCF_020745735.1 of Hemiscyllium ocellatum. NCBI lineage: Eukaryota > Metazoa > Chordata > Chondrichthyes > Orectolobiformes > Hemiscylliidae > Hemiscyllium > Hemiscyllium ocellatum. The sequence continues at coordinate 48,867,419 of NC_083411.1, read as the reverse complement.
GGGGTAAGCATGGTGCTGTATGAAACCACACCAAGCCAATGTTACAACTACAGAACGTGCCAGCAGTTTACACCACAAACACACTGTATGTGCTTCAACCAAATGGCCATGTCTCAAAGTCCAAGGGCATCATACTTAGTGGGATGAAAGGGAACTGTGGCTTGTCAGGGGGAAAAACCACAGTCAGTCAAAGAGTATGGCCAATCTCAGTCCAGGAGGTTGATCAGAGCCAGTTAGGTCTTCGCTCCTACTGAAGTCCAGAGATCAGAGTCTTTGAAGTCCAACGATTGGACCATAGTCAATGCAGGGATTACATATCTGTCAGTCAGAATGATATGTAAACATCAGTCTGGGTTCTGGCCTATGTTCAGCTGTGGATGTAGTGCCAGATCACTCAAAGGTGGTTCCACGGCCAGTCCTGAGCGTTTGGGCTCCTCTGCAAATGAAGGGAAATTTCCCAAATTCCCTGTTGTATGTAATTTTTCATCTCAAAATTTCCAATGTTGGGTGACTTATACTTGTCAGCATCCCCACTGGAGTCATTGTATTCAAAAACAGCACTCTGCTCCTTTCCTGCAGACTCTGAGTTTGGACCAGCTTTTCCTGCATGATAGTACGAGTTCACACCAACCCTCCTGAAATATTGTGAATGTAGATGAGGTAGTATAGTATAGCATCTATATGAGAGGTTTTCAGCAATAGATGTATCCAAGAGGAAATAATATTATGACAACAGTCAATGAGTGTAGGCTGAAAATCATGTTGTGATATATTCTTTTCCTCATCAGAGATGAAGCTTAAGAAATGACTGATGGAAGAATTACTAACACTAGAACTAAAAATATATGTCGGAGGGCTCAGCAGTGAGTAAAGGAGATGTACAATAGTTTTGCAGCTTTGTTCTTGTACTCATAATCCAAAATCATGGACTAATAATTTGAAGACTTGCATTGAAATTTCACTCTAACACTGTGAATTGAATTCAGTTAAATAAGTAAATTTGGAGAAAAAGCTTTTAGCAGAAATAGTACAAATGAAGCGATATGAAATTTGTAAAACCCAACTCAATCAGAGATACCCTTAAGGGAGATAACTTACCAGGTCTGGCCTATATGACCCAGACCCACAACACAGTGGTAGATTTGTAAGGGCCCTCTGAAATAGCTGAGCAAACCATTCCACTACTTTAAACCACTGCAGAATATAGGACAGATCCAGCAGAAATGGTAACACTGTAATACACTGTTGGGACAGTGTTTCTGGGAGTCCTAAACTCCATGAAGTCTCACGACATTAACTCATTATTGGGAAAGGAAACCTTCTCCTGATTACCGCCATACTCCTTCACATTGAAAACCATTTGGGTAACACTGGTGATAGCTAAGAATGGTCCCTCTAAACTGTATGGGTTTGCAGCTGCACAGAATATAGCACATAGCTAACAAACAATCCATGTACAATCAACATCCTTTTTTGAGGATTGCATATATGCTAGTTGTGCAATTATTCTAAACTGCTAATGCAGTGCAATAAATAGTCTACACACAGCAAAGATAATAGAGTCATTGGGTTCCACAACCTTCTGTCCAACTCGTCCATGCCGACCAGACATCCTAAGTTAATCTAGCATTGGCCAGCGTTTGACCCATATCACTTGAAAGCCTTCCTATTCATGTATCCATCCAGATGCCTTCTAAATGTTGTAATTGCGCCAGCCTCTGCCACTTCGTCTGGCAGCTCATTCCAAACATGCACCATCCTCTGCATGAAAAAGTTACTCTTTAGTCCCTTTTAAATTTTTCCCCTCTCACCTTAAACCTATGCCCTCTAGTTTTGTACTCTGCTACCCTGGAGAAAAGACCTTGGCTATTCATCCTATCTATGCCCCTCATGATTTTATAAACCCCTATAAGGTCAACCCCTCAGCCTCTGACACTCCAGGGAAAATAGCCCGAGCTTATTCAATCTCTCCCTATAGATCAAACACTCCAACCCGGGCAAAATCCTTGTACATCATTTCTGAACCCTTACAGGTTTCACATCATCTTTCCTATAGCAGGGAGACCAGAATCAAATGCAGTATTCTAGTAATGGCCATCCAATGACCTGTACAACCTCAGCATGACCTCCCAACTCCTACGCTCAATGCACTGATCAATAAAGGCAAACACACCCTAAATACCTTCTTTGAAATCCTGTTTCTACCTCTGACTCTACTTTAGAGGAACCCGCACTCCAAGGTCTCTTTGTTCATCAATATCTTGGCAAGTGCACAAAGTGTGATCTGGATGGAGATTTTGAATAACATCGAGGACAAAACAGCCCATCTGATCAGAACCTATCCATTACCTTAAACATTCAGTCCCTTCACTGAACTGGCTGAGTATGGAAGGATAAACATGTTTAATTGGACTTGCAGCAGTCATTGAGAAAATCAAAATAAAACAAAGAATTGTGAGTTATGGAAATCATAAGTTTCAACTCAAAACATTAACTCTGTCTCTTCACAGAAGCTGAAAATGGTTGCTGGTTAAAGCACAGCAGGTCAGGCAGCATCCAAGGCAGGAAATTCGACGTTTCGGCAGAGCCCTTCATCAGGACAGGAAATTCGACGTTTCGGGCCAGAGCCCTTCATCAAGCTGTCAGACCAGATAAGTTTCTCCACCAATTTCTGTTTTTGTTGAGACAACCAATTTAAGGAGAAATCTACTTTACTTTGTCTTTGCTGATCTATCTATCATGACACATCTGTTCATGATTGTATTGCACTGAATAGTCTGAGTAGAGACACAGTTCCCTTTTCACACCGAGGACATATTCCATTGTGTTGTGTCGCACTGTCATTGTGTTAAATCAGATTGATTCAGAACATTAAAGGTTAAATATGACTCTTCTTCAGAACAGAGCTGGGGAGCAATGACGCAAGCAGAACTATGGTCCACCACAGTTCCAACAGCAGAAGGTTTCACTTGGATACAGTTGTAAAGATTATAACTCACTCATTATGGTTCGATTCCACACAAAACTTGAGCTTCATCTGGACTTCTTCACCACTAAGAGGCATCATTCAAGTACGCAATAGAATACACTCACTTATCTACATGAGTGAAACTCCATAAAACTCAGGAAGCTCAATAACATCGAGGACAAAACAGCCCATCTGATCAGAACCACATCCATTACCTTAAACATTCAGTCCCTTCACGAACAGAATATCACGACTTCAGCATGTACCATCACCAAGTTGCACTGGAGCAGCACGTTAAGGTTTTTTTTGACAGTACTTTCTAACCCTGTGTTTTCTACCATTTAAAAGAGAAAAGGCAGATGCACCACTACCTTCAAGTTATCTTCCAAGTTGCATGTCAATTTGACTCATCATTATGCCTACACCAAAATCCTTGAACTCCATGTCCAACAGTGCTTTGACTGTAACTAAGCTAAGTGGATAGTAGAATTCAAGATGGTGACTTATTATCTTCTCAAGCACAAAATATGGATCATGCCAGCATTACTCACATTCCACCCAGGAACAGATTTTGTTATTGAAATAACTATATTTATAACTCCCTAACAACAGAGAGGAAAATATAACAACATGCTCAGATCTTGCGTGTAGTACACTCCCTCTCTGTTTACAAAAATTGTGTTTAATGTAAATTGTGCATGTTCATAATTTCTTAGAATACTATATAACTAAACCAACAATCACTATAGCTGATAATTCAACAAGTTGGATTGCTTCATTGGTTTTATTGGAAAGAATATGTTTTCCCTTAACACCAGTATGTGTTTTTAAAAAGTGAGTTGGGCCAGAAATACTGAGAAGTGCAACATGTTTCTTCTTCCTTCCTAAATACCTTAATTAACCTATCTGTCTTCTTTCTCTTTCAGCCTGGGCATTCTGTTTCATTTCCATTAGCTCTCTCAACATCTCACACTGTCAGATATGAGTTTGACTTTGATGATCAACTCCACTTCATTGTTGGAACTGTGACATTGATTGATTTGCCTCAACCAAAGATGCTGGGTTACTGGTAATTTCTGTAAAACTAGCAAACTTTCAGCTCCGTTTTGAAGATAAATGCAACTTGGTGATGGGGCTACAAACTGCAGTGGGCTTTTAGACTACTTCTCTGTCAGACACTGGCAAGTCATTTCTGCATGACAAGTAATTCAGTGGCCAGAAATGTATCAGTCTTCATGGGCTGCATTGTGGCTCAGTGGTTAGCACTGCTGCTTCATAGTGTCAGGTGTCTGGGTTTGTTCTCTTTGTGTTTGTATGGGTTTTCTCCCACAGTCCAAAGATGTGCAGATTGCCCATAGTGTGCAGACTAGGTAGATTAGCCATTGGAAATGCAGAATGACAGGAATAGGGGTGGGATGATCTGTGGAGGGGTGATACAGCCTCCTTCCACGCTTTGGGGATTCTCTGATGAAATGTGGAAAGAAACCTACTTTTTGCATGACTTTCAACATTTAATATTGTACAGATGAACACTAAAAATCAATGCACTATATTGAAGCCCTGCTTTCGCTGTGGATGGCATTTTGATTCTTTGAATTAAAATATGATCATAAGAGCTTGGTGGTCACTTAACAAAGTAAACATTTCACAAGCGTTTTTTGGAAGTTAGAACATCATGTACAATTGGAATTACCTCTTTTCAAACTTGGGAGTAATTTTGCTAATTAACGACATTGACAAAATTGATTATTTGAAATTTGTTTTATAATTGTTTATTGACTAAACATAAATATATGAGTTTACGTGAAAACACAAATAACACAATTTTTTTACATCCTGTTTTCTTTACTTGTTAGAGTTATATTTGGTCTTTCAGCATCTTTGTCTGTTTTATAGTTCTTTACTGTCAAATAACAATAAATCAAATCAAATCAATGATGTATGTCTGATGTCATCACTTTAATATAAGAAACATAGCAGCTATTATGAATGCAAGACTTTAAAATGTCCCGTTAAATTTGAATGAAAACAAATGTCCTGAAGAGATGCTGGTAATTATTTTGAAAGCTGTCAGGATGTGATTTGATTGTCAGGACACATGGGCCCAGTTGGAAATCCATAACAAATCAAATGCTATTGATACAAAAGAGGGGTAATAGTCTAGATACAGACTCCTAGATTCAGGCATCAGATGGCAGTGAGAAATTAGGTTGGGAAAAGTTGAAGGCAAAGGCAGTTGTGATCGCCAAAGTGGAGATTTAGGAACCATGAATTTCCAAAGGGTACCTTGCTACTGGAAATGCTTGAAGACTGAGTGAAGCAATTTACAAAAAAAACGTTGAAAGACCCTCTGCAATGTGGAAGGGAGAAAGAAGCAGCTGCTGGAAGGGATTGGATTTTATCTACAAGACTGCATTATATATTGAGGTTGCGGCATAACTTAAATATGAAATGGTTTTCAGCTGTCTTAATTAGCTAATAGTGTAAGAAACCTTACTTGAGTGTCCTAGTTGCTAACAAAATAATATTTAGTTGGTATTGATTTTAGTTTCTTACTGAAAATAATTTAAAATGTGAAATCTGATTGTGCAGTGATTTCTGTTGGTCATTGGGAAAAGGCTGAATATTATGCATTTTTTGGCTTATGCAAGTTGCCAGCGAGTTTGGTGGAACAATTCTCACTGTGATGCTGAGTGAGCTTTCTCACTGTAACTTGCGAAACTTGTCACTTCAATTGCCATTGGAATCCTCCTGGTGAGAATCATGTCCTGTCCCTGCCCTATCTCTATCTCAGTTCATGGAGAAAATCACCACTCAGCATTCCTTGAGGCTGCTGCATCTTTCAAACACTGTTCAGCAGGGTTAGGCATCAGGAGAGATGACAGAGAAGGGTTAGCTGACACCACAGTTCTCAGAGAGGCAGCTGGGGATTGTTGAGGATGGGGCAGTGGAGAGGAGTGGAGTCCACATCCCAGAAGAACGCCATCTCACCATGCCAGCCAGGTTGAAGATGGTCATTGGATCAATACTACTTCCAGGGTGAGAAGGTCAATGATCTTCTCTACTCCATCAGAGTGAGTGCTCTCTGCTACCTCAAACCTTTCAAAGCCACTGCATTCATCTCCCACCAATGCTCATGCTGTGGCACCCCTTCTGTTGTATACAACACTTACCCTCATTTGAAATCATTTCTCCCATCCTTTTATATCACTAATGTAACATGCCCTCGGCTCTGCTTCCTCGATCCCTTGGAACATCTCAATATTGTTCCCTCTCTTGTGCCTTACTTGTTTTCCCCCTTTATGCCTTTACAGGAGAAGATACCCCATAACACAGTGGACTGACATCATCCACTCTTGAGAAAAGCACTCCTGACCTTCCTGATGAAGGGCTTATGCCCGAAACATCGAATTTCCTGTTCT